>NC_051218.1:29530009-29830009 GCF_015220715.1 Pygocentrus nattereri | reverse complement strand
ACACCTTGGCACATGGCTGGATGACAAATTTTAAACTTTTAAACAACATGTTAACAAACTTGCCTGTAAACTGGGACAAAAACTTGTCTTCCTGCACTGTAACAAAGCATGTTTCCCAAAGCACACAAGGAAAAAGACCATTGAAGCAACATTATTACCTATTCTGGTTTATGCTGACTTGTTATACAGATGTGCACCTGTAACTACTCTGAAATCTCTAGACTATCACGCTGCCGATACATTTCTGGTGACCCCTACAACACCCACCATTGTATACTATATGAAAAGGTTGGCTGGTCATCTCTGTCTGTGCTTTGGAAGACACATGGGCTTCTTTTTATCTATAAAGTGCTTACTGGCCATATGCCATCGTATATAACAGAAATGCACAGTGTAAATAATGCAGTTTATCAGAATCGTTCCAGTGATTGGATTACTCCTCAGGTACCGAGGGCTTTTACAGAGCTGGGAAAATCTGCTTTTAGCTACAGAGCACCAGTGAGCTGGAATTCATTACAGGAAACTCTAAAGCATCGCTCTCTGGTGTCACATGAACATTTTAAACTTTGTCTTTAACCACCTCTACACAGCCTGCAATTGCTTTATTTGATTTTCCTCAATTTTAATATGACTTTTGGAATATTTTAGCTACTTCTTAGAATCTTTTTTTGCGTCTTTTTATCCTTTTTATTTATTATTGTCACTTTATTGTCTTGCATCTATTTCTTTTATTTCATTCATTTACATTTTTATTGATTTTATCCTTTTCTCTTCTGCTACTTTACAAGTTGTTATATTGTCATTTTAAATGTTTATTCATTTCATTCATAACAGTTTCTTAGTACCTTCTTATTATTAATTTTTATATACTTATGTATTTATTATTTTACTCTACACCCTTGCAATCCCGGATTGCTGTATTACTCAGATACATTGTAAATTAGGGTCTCCCTCAATGTATTCCAAGTTTAAATAAAGGTTGATTGATTGATTGATGTGTTTACTATTCTTATCATTCTCATATCCACTATCCTGTTTGTGTTCCACTATGTTCTATATCCTGTATGTACTCCATATTGTTCTCTATCTATCATCCTGTATGTGTTTCATGTTCTACATTTGCCATCCTGTATGTGTTCACCATTTTCTGTATTTACCATCCTGTATGTGTTCCACCATGTTTGATATCTACCATCCTGTATGTGTCCATAAAGTTCTGTATCTACCATCCTGTATGTCTTCCACCATGCCCCATCTTCCACCAGTGTCCACTATGTTCTACACCTTCCATCCATAATGTTCCATATCTTCCATTCTACTTGTGTTCCACAATGTTGTACATGCCATCCTGTATGTGTCATCTTGTTCTATAACTACCATCCTTCATAAGTCCACCATGCTTCATATCTGACAACCAGCAGTTGTCCACTATGTTCTATATCACTCATCTCATGTGTTCCACCATGCTCCATGTCTACTATTCTATGATTCTACCATGTTGTACATGTAATGTCCTGTATGTGTGCCACCATGTTCTACATTTACCATCCACAATGTTGTATCTTTCATCCTATGTGTTTCGCAATGCTCTGTATCTACTATCCTGTATGTGCTCACCATGCTCTAGTCCCACTATCTATGTGTGTTCCCATATCTACTGTCTTATATCTTTTTTCCATGTATGTGTCCACCATGTTGTATGTGTACCACACTGTATGCATTCTACCTTGTTCTACATCTACTGTTCTGTTTGTTTCCACTATATTCTACACCTGCCCTCATATGTTTGCCTTGGTTTCTGTCAGTGGTTCTTCTTTGTGATCTTAGGGAGTAAGTGAGCTCCACTCTGCCTTAACAAGTTTAGTCAGCCACTTTCTATGATCTGATCAACTCATCTTCTATCATGTTCTAGTGTTGGAAATTGTCTGTATTTGTCATTTCAGTACTACATTACTACTTTACCCTCAAATCACTTTCTCCTCCCTTAAGGATCAAACCAGCCATCAATTATTAGAACAAACGATGTACCAATTTTCTCAGCAATTTTACTTTGATATCCATCCTGCACAAGTGGTTAGGAATCCTAGCATAGTATGTCACTGAGCTTCTTTCATTGTGCAAAGTGAATAAATTGGAACATTTTGCTTTTAACCACACACCGTATGAAGTCATATCTTCACACAGTATGTGGAGTTAAATATAGCCCAGGTCAGACTGAATCATATCCTCTGAGAATTAAGCGCGACAGTTCCCTTTTTATGCTAAATAATTCAATGTGAGTATAATTTGAATGCAAATATAATCTTCATCAATTGACTGGGACAAGTTCCATGAATTCTCGGCAGATTGTACGCCCGAAAGCCTCCTCAGATTGACTTGTTTGAGTCTCTATTGTGAAAGATTGAACCATCAAAAAAGCTTGCTGTCTAGATAGAGGTCACAGACCAATGAGGAACAATGACAACCTTTAAAACAACAGCAAGAAAAACAGTTAATTTTTTTTTTTTATTTTATGGCAGGCAGAGACAGATTCGTTCTGCCATTTACTGACAATGAAATGTGTACCTCAGAATGTTGGACCCAAAGCTCAGCTTCAGTTACCTTCAGTCAGAAATGGACTGTAACAAAACAAAAATTGAAACAGCATGTATTGCATCCAGGTGGTAAACGAATGTCATGTTCCATGGCCCTGGAGACCCCTTCACAATGCCCTGAAAAACGATTTTGGCAGTGTGGGGCCTGGAGGAGTTACGCTAAATCCCCTCATGATGAGAAGGTGCCCGACAGCTATGCAAATTCCCCTTCTTCATGCAGGAGGGGGTAATTAGGCATGGCAAATTGTTCCTGATGTAAAAAGAGCACAAAACGGAAAATGTGATTCATTTTTGATGTAGTGTCTTTGCAGACTCCCCTTCAATTTCCTCCTGCTTTTGAATCAAAACAAGTCATATTCAAGCATAAATGGCTATTGTGCTGGACGGATGAGCCATACTTTTTGCACTTACAGTGGGGACAGTGTTTATTTTGAAGTCTTGGAATATTAATGGACCCTTTTCATGTTGGTAAACAAAGCACTTACACCCATCCAATTGCGTCATCTATGCCGACCTTAGTTCAGGTAATTATCACTGGCAACTCTGGAGCAGGGGCAAAGCACACCAAGCAGAAAAGAAGTGCATTCTGCTCTACCAGCTCTGTTTGCTGGCAAGTTTTGGAGATCTCAGCACCATACGACTTCCTAGTTCACTGGCATTTATGAATGTGCACAGTAACTTTAAGCCAGTCTTTTAAACAGCTGGGTTTGCATACTTCAAATTACTTACCTCCCATTTTAACTATGATACATTAATATCTTTTTTAACTGAATTTATAAGGCATAGGTTACTACTTGAGTATTGATTAACCGCTTAAATGGCAAGTTTTATTACACACTTCTATAACCTAAAATAGCTCAACCAGTTTGCATTGAAGTCCATGTAGTTACTAAATAAGCCTTAGTATGTAATAAGTGTGGAATTATAGGGAGTTAATTGAGGAAATAGGCTGGTCTTTCTGCATATGTATTTACATGATCACCATTTAGCAGAGGAGAATGACATTTTCATAGTATTTTACTGCATTTTAATGGATGTCAGTGGGTTTATTTCCCACAGTTACTTGATGCTAAAGAAAACAACACTTAAAGATAATAGATTTTAGATAATATATGATAGAATGTACATAATTTGAGTACTAATCTGTGTTTATTGTGAACTACACTCATTGGTCACTTCATTAAGTCCTGAATGTGTTTGGATGACTTTATAAAATAATCAACTGACTTCTAAGACTGCAGTTTGGAAGTGTGTATGCAGGTTTCTTTGAGAAACTGAAAGTGAGTCTCCTGAAAAGAATGGAAGCTGGAATAAAGGGAAAGAGTGACACACTGAACACTGAAGTGTTTGATTTTATATTTTATGAGGTGTTACAGCATCTGTTAAATTTATGTTTTCAAAATGATTTTCTCATGCTAAAAAATGAATAAAGCAACAAAGAAGATTAGCATTCAATAGAAGAGAAACAAAGAGCAGATCTATGAGGAAAGAAGAGGAAAACATAGCACATAATACATTACAGTCCATCATTATTATGGCTGAGAGAAGCGCTTGGTAAACTGTTTAGCCTTTAGTCTTACAACGAGCCATAATCATGTTTAAAATATTCCTGCAGATTTCTTAAAAAATGTAAAGCATGTCTTTCAAAAATAATACAAGTGCAGTAATATGGTAAGTGGACCTGATTCCTGACCAGTGCACATCTCTACTTACAGGGTAGTTATGGGCTAGAGGTTAGGGAACCAGACTTGCAACCGGAAGGTCGCCGGTTTGATCCTCTGAGCTGATAGTCTATAACCCCAACTGCTCCCTGGGCGCTGCGGATAGGGATGCCCACCCGCGTGTGCTCACTGCCCCTAGTGAGTGTCTTCACTAGTGTGCTTGTGGTGTTTCACTGCATAGATGGCTGGTCAGCAAACTAATAGGCAAAAAGATAGCCAACAGCCTAAACAACTCCATCAATAATATCAAAGGCTTGAATGAAAGCACTCACCTATGTAAGTATGATTAACTGTAAAACGCCAGTACGAAAGTCTAAAAAAAATGTCACTTGAATGGTTTACAGGCTTCAAATGTCCACGGTTCAGTGAGAAGTCACATCAAACCCAGGCTGAATCCCAAATAGCTCTGGACTCCCTAAATAGTGTGCTAACTATGAAAGTTCAGAAATTCTAGCCTCTACAGGCACATAGTGCACTATTTATTGAGTCTGGATGTGGCTGAATCCCAAATGGCTATTTTTTAGCTGTATAGTGCATTGTTGTGGTGCAATGTGTAGTGTGTAATTCATGTGTAGTGCACTATGTAAGGAGCAGGGAGCCATTTGAGATTCAGCTCCAGCATGAGAAGTAAAGCGCCACTGGACCGTGTCACATCTGCCGCCTGCCATTCTCCTCCCCACCACAGGAGGTCACTGTCTCTAGAATACTAGGCATCTCTTGATCCTTTGACCTCTTAAGTTTTCCATCTTGTGCACCTGCTCATTGTGAAGTCTTGTTGGGTGTTTCCAAAATTCTGAGCGTTTATGTTTCTGATTTGGTTTTCCGGTATTTTGACTTTGTCTTTTGGTTTATCTTTGACTACTCTGTTGGATTTGCCCTCTTTGGATTTGTCTGCTTTCTGTGGCCTGCTTTACTGGATTTCTGACCCTCTGCTTGTTATTACCTACTTTGCATCTGGAATTAAACTTGCACTTGACTCCAGCCCCTTGTGTGAAGCACCTCATGACAGACCGGTGCTAAATAAGACTCACAGTGGTAGTTTTGTGACCAAAAGGTACTTATAAAGTGAATGTTTCTGCATTAAACAGTGCTGTGTTGTGATATTCATTGCTATATGACAAAAAGTAAAAAAAAAAAAAACTTAATGAAAGCCACAATAGACAGCAACGGGTGACTGAACGTTCTCCTCATTCAGTCTATTGTTGCTTAGCATTGTGTATACTGTTTATGATTTATGTTGATTATTATTATTAATTAATTAAATTATTTTCTTGATGTTAGCCACCATTTTATATAAGCATTAAGCCACTTGAGGCTGCACGTTACTGTGATTTTTATAGTGAGGGAAGTTGTACTCTGCCTCATGTTGTGCCTAAGAACACCCATCCCATGATAAACTCACAGTAATGCATGGCCTCTTGTGGTTTATTGCATTATTAGCAACTGGATTAGTTATCAAATCAACTGGATTCTTATCAAATCAGTGACTTTAGCATAAAAACTACGACTTCAGACAGCGACACAATGGGTAGCAGACTCTGCCTTCTGCTGAGACTGTACCTGTCTTGTCTCATCTGCATATCACATAGGTGAGACTGAAGATTCTTGTAATTAAGCCCAGCCGTGTTGACTCAGCGAAGATATTCAAATTTAACACAGCGATCCATATGCCTGTGCTCCGTGCTTAGTGTTAGAAGGCTGCTAAATGATTTTAAGCTTGATGGAGCTCTCTTGCTCTCTCAGAGGAACTGAGAATGTGCAGTTTACCCTAACAGCTTGGAGATCTCCTTAATTGGCTGGTTTTAAATATTAATGGCATTATCAGCGTTTTCAAAAAATCCTTGACGCTAACTCAGCCTCCAGGGCAGATGCTTCTCCGCAAATCCAGCGGAGCCCTCACCTTCCTGGGAATGCAGTACTGTATCGTCCTGTAAGAGAAGAGTGCTATATGATCAAAACCATCTTGTCTGACCTTCGCAATATATTTCAAACAGCTGCCATGTGGCACGGCTTAGCAGGAAAACAGGAAAATGACAAGTGACAGGAATGAGATTTAGATGCCATTCACCTCTTTCAATGACATGCATTATAAACTATAGAAATAATACACTAATGACATATAGAGAGCCATGTAGTCAATAACATGAGAAATGTATGGGGGGCAGCAACAGATGGAGGCACAAGAAATAAAGAGAATGACAAATACAGGAACAAAGTGAAACTCAAGAATCTGTAGAGTAGAACTTCTCCATCCTGGTCCTTTGGGTCCCCAGATGGTTCACATTTTTGTTCCAGCCCAACTGTAGAGATAAAGAAAAAAAATGTGGAAGTTCTGGGGGGCAATTACAGAACCACTGATAAAATGAAGATGTTTTATATGTGGGAAATATTTTGAGAAGGTTGTGGTGTTCCAGAAACATATTAATACCTTAGGAGATGGTTTCACTGGGGCTAGCTAAAGATATCATTTATAATAAGTGCAGCAATGTTGACAGATTTTGGGGCTTTTTCTTTCTGAGTGCCTGCAATATAGCAATGTATTGAGGCACCTGAACAACTCACAGCGAGAGCTTTCCCAAGGCAGGCTTAGTTTTTACCCTATGGTAAACTCTGACTATCAGAGCTAGGTCTTCAGTTCAGCCCATTAATGTCAAAAAGCAAGACAAACCCACAAATGTCTCTGCTATCACCCATAAGGAATTTTTAAATACTATGTCAGCGCTTAGCTAACAGTAGGCACAGTTTCTAAACACATACTTTGTGTGGCTATTCCAGACTAAATACATAAATATTTGAAATTTTTCAGCTTGTATGTATCTGTTTCAGTACAGTGCCATGCAACTGCCACTTCTGTTTTCTTTTAAATGACTAAGGCTACGTTTACACAGCAGGTAAAAGTGGCCCAAATCCGATTTTCTCACCCAATCAGATTTTTTTGTTTGTCTGTTCACACTATCTTTTAAATGCAATCTGTATCAGAAGAAGAATCAGAGAAGAATCAGAAGAAGTTTTATTGCCATTGTCAATGAACAGGATTCACAGACTAGGAATTTGCTTCGGCATGAAGGTGCAACATAAAAACAAGTAGTAATAGGCATGCAAAATTAAGTCCACATAAATAAATACACTATGCAAATATAAAATATAGATAGAATGAAGAAAAAGAAAAATACAAAAGGCATGTACAACAGTACTATATATAACTGTGCACGTGGAGTACTGCAATTCAAGTAAAGTGACCAAGGCAGGGTTATAAAGAGGTCAGTGACGTGATTATATATTGTTCTTGAGTCCAATGGCAGAGGGGAAGAAACTGTTCCTGTGGCGGGAGGTTCTGGTCCGAATGGACATCAGTCTGAACAGATCAGCTCCCAAACCGACCACATGTGCAAAAGAACAATACACTTCATGTGGCTCATCCAGAGGTAAACATCATGATGACTAGCGAACACTAGTCGCTCCCGGTTTCGTCTTCACCAGCATCACACGAGCGATTATGAAGTTCCAGTGGTTGACAGCTGAGTTCACCATCCACACTGTGTTTGAGTTTGCTGTAAAAAACAAAAGGGCGCTTTATTCGGCCACGGCCCTTCTTTGGTTCATGTCCTTGGGTAATTTAGACTGTTCTCTGGCGCTGCAGCTTCAGGCTCCTTCCAAACCTCTTCAAACACAGAGCGGATGCCATGAGTTTCCTCTATTTTATTTTAGTACAGAAACATCAGCCTGAATGTTTATGAGTCTCAGCAGTGCGAAATGATGACAAATGTTGAGTTGCATTGACATAAAAGTCGCATGACATCCGATCTGGCTGGTCAGACTGAGTCGCATTGCCGCAGACCAGATACGGATCAGATTTCAGTACCACATATGAAAGCGTCTCAAATTGGAATTGAAAATGTCAGATTTAATGCATTTTTTGCTGTTCACACTGACACACAAATGACACATCTGTGTCACTTATGAGGAAAAAGATCGGATTTGGGCCACTTTTACCTGCTGTGTAAAACAGTTAGTGATGGATTTAGAAATTATCTTTGTTTTTTGTTCTCCTAAAATTGATTCCATATGACTGTTCAATTTCTCTGTCACTGCCTAACTATGGTGGGTGTTAATTCTCAAAATAAAACATTTGTTATATTTTTGGATCTTTTTATGCACAGATTCTGAAGAAAAAAAAAAAACTATAGACACCATGTAAAAACAATGTATTTGCTGTTCTATTTTGCCAGTATGGTGTGTCTTCACTTATGATATCTCTTTTGATGCATATTTTGGTTGGAAAGCTTTTTGGTCCAAAAAACTTAGAAGAGTATTGAATTAACTAGGTTTTGATCAATGTACCAGAACATTCTATCTCCACCTTTACTCTTCCTAAGCCTGTTACAGTTACACCTGTGAGTATGTTGTAAATTTGCACTCCCACTACTTTTTGGGTGAATTGCTGGCAAATGGTAGGTGCTTGAAAAAGGTTTTGTGTTATTATTTGTAACAGAGATATGTAGCTTGTTTATACTTGTAAAGCCAAATTTGCTATAAAATGCATTTAGCAAAAAGTAAATAAAACAATTAAAAGAGGACATTTTAAAGTTTAAGGGTGAGGACAATTTGAGACAATGGGTTGCGCAAAATTACTTATTTATATGGAAAAATACTTATTATAAATTCTTGCAGAGACAAGTCATTTGTACTGATGAGATAGACATGGATCAGAGTTAGGGACATTTACAAGCTTTATTTTCATTTATTTATTGAGAGACTAGAGGATTTATTACACAGCTAATTAAATGGAAAAAGACACACAGCTTTCTTCTTTGTGCAGAACTTTCCTCTCAGGTATTAGAACATAAGCTTATTCTCTCTGGTCCTGACTGACTATACAGAGTATGAAAAAATGGAATTAAACAGATGATTAGGGAATGAAGAACAGGTGTGTAGAATCAGCCGATTACATGTCTGCTCCCTGCCGGTTCAATCCCATGTTAAAACATACCTCTGCCTGTTATATGACATCTTCTTATTTCAGCCTTGTCATTTTATAAATACAAGCAAAAACTTTTGCTTGTCCAGATGTTGTCAATGTCACAACATTAACACATGGGATACGGTCTTATTCCCCTTGTATAATCAACTTTAACTTGACTGGAGAAAAAAAATCATTTGCCTGCAGGCTTATTAAATTGCCATTACAAAGTCAACTTACTGTTCTTTAGTTTGTTATCTTTTTTTGTACTGCTTTAACTGGTAACAGTTTTTAAGCTAGAACCATGACACTCTAGGACTGTAGAGCCTTTGCAGGAAGGGTCACTCATGCTTTTGGAACTGAACACACATATGGTTTTCATACAGCAGTCAGTGAAACACAAGTTGCTTACCATAGAAAATAAATGTAAAATAAAAAATAAAAAAATAGTGTCACAAATATACAAACACACACTGACACACACACACACACAGCAACCACCTGGGAAAATATAGCAACATGTTAGCAACCACCTGGGACTCCATAGTGGCTCTGCCAAGTGAACTTAAAGTTAGTTCATTAACTATTCGGGTGTAAATCAATATCTAGTTTTTTGTTAATTAGCCAATTTTGCTGAAATTGAATATCGCTGTTGTCAGAACAAAACCTCCTATCTCAAAATTAATACCTTTACAGGGGAAGGAAAAACTTACTTTAATTAAAATGTAAGTTAATGCAACCAGATTGTTTTCCTCCCAAGTCATTTATGGTCAGTTCTTCAGGTCCACTCACCATGAAACATACTCACAATGTAGGTAAGCAGACATTTCTAAATTGTGTTAAAAGCTGAAAAAAATGGAGATACAAGAGATACAAGGTTCTGTTCCAACAGCATCAATATATGTATATATATATTCCACTCAATCAGTGTCGTTTGACAAAAAATGAACACAACCCCCCCCCCCCCCCCTCCACTATAGCTTTTCTCCTCTATGGTATATTTGTTACAGATGTTCTCTCCTCAGCTTGTCACTATTGATATGTTTATAACATTAAGACTGCCAGCTCAGGCATCTCTTAAGCTGTGATATAACTGTTATCAAACCCACCGAGAGGACTGACGGGCCTTGGAAAATCTCTCTTTTGGAATTTAATTACTGATCTATTTGTCCCAGATTGTGAAGGTTTTCACTGAAGCATAGATTACAACGTCATTGATCTCCAAAGTGGTTCCCCCTGTTGGCTTGGTGGAATATTCTGTTTTATACATGACACTTATTCTCCCAAATGTGAGGTTATAAGGAGCTATTTAAAGAGGTCATCTCTTCTACACAGCTGTTTTGTACTAAAGGAGTCCAAGAGCAAAATTTGGTTTTCTTTTTAAAACCTGAGTCAGAAATATTTGATAATTTATAGGAAAGTATGAAGGCCAGAATAGTTGTTGTTTGACAGACTGTTTTGACATAATCTCAACAATAATACAATAGCAAGGATTTTCTGTATACTGTAGATATACTGTATCTCACAAAAGTGAGTACACCCGCAAATATTTTATTACATATTATATATTATCTTTTCATTGAATCAGGCCTAGCCAGGGTCGACCAAAGAAGACCACATGTTCAGGGTCATACCCAAAAGTTGGCTTCAAAAATCCACTGGTGCCAGCATTGCTGCAGAGGTTGAAGAAGAGGGATGTCAGCCTGTCAATGCTCAAACCACACACTGCACAATGCGTCAACTCAATCTGCATGGCCGTCGTCCCAGAAGGAAGCCTCTTCTGAAGCTGATGCACAAGAAAGCCGCAAACAGTTTGCTGAAGACAAGCAGTCCACGAAAATAGGTTACTGGAATCATGTCCTGTGGTCTGACAAGACCAGGATAAACTTGTTTGGCTCAGATCCAGAATGTGTGGTGGCGCCCTGGTGAGGAGTATCAAGGCAGCTGTCTCATGCCTACAGTGAAGCATCATGGTCACATGGTGGGCTGCAGTTCATTGAGGAAAACATGAATTTCACTATGTACTGTGACTTTCTGAAGCAGAGCATGATTCCCTTCCTTCAGAAACTGCACCACATGGCAGTTTTCCAACACAGTAATGACTCCAAACACACCTCCAAGATGACAACTGCCTTGCTGAAGGTAAAGGTGATGGACTGGCCAAGTACGTCTCCAGACCTAAACCCAATTGAGCGCCTGTGGGGTATTCTCAAGAGGAAGGAGGAGGAGTACTAGGTGTCTAACATCCATCAGCTCCGTGATGTCATCATGGAGCAGTGGAAAAAGATTCCAGTAGCAGCCTGTGCAGCTCTGGTGAATTCCATGCCCAAGAGGGTTAAAGCAGTGCTAGATAATAATGGTGGTCACACTTTGAGAACAATTTGGACATGTTCACTGTGAGGTGTACTCACTTGTGTTGCTAGCATATTTAGACATTAATGGCTGTATATATATATATATATATATATATATATATATATATATATATATATATATATATATATATATATATATATATATAAGATTATTAGATTAAGTGATCCCTATTAGTCCCACGATTGGAAAATTTCATATATGTTATATACATACATATATGTTCAGAAAATCCTGGCTATTGTGCTATTGATGAAATGTTGCCAAAACAATCTGTCCAACACCAACTATTCTGGCCTTCATACTTTGCTATAGATTGTTAAATATTTCTGACTCAGGCTTTAAAAACAAAACCAAATTTTGCTCTTGGACTCCTTTAGTACAAAACAGCTGTGTAGAAGAGATGACCTCTTTAAACAGTTCCTTATAACCTCACATTTGGGAGAATAAGTGTCATGTATAAAACAGTATATTCCACCAAGCCAACAGGGGGAACATCTCTGGAGATCAATGAAGTTGTAATCTATGCTTCAGTGAAAACCTTCACAATCTGGGACAAATACATCAGTGATTTCATTTCTTAAGGGAGAGATTTTCCGTGGCACGGCTGTCCTCTCTGTGGGTTTGATAACAGTTAGGAAAGTAATGTCTGCTTATATCACAGCTTAAGGGATGCCTGAGCTGGCAGTCTTAATGTTATAAACATATCAACAGTGACAAGCTGAGGAGGGAACATCTGTAACGAATATGCAATAGAGGAGAAAAGCTCAAACAGGGGGTGTGCTGAAGCGTTTTTCATCTATTGTCAAACGACATTGATTGAGTGTATTATATGGCTGCACACAAGATTGAGTAGGGCCAATAAATTACTTTGAATAATGGTGATGTTAGAGCGGTTTGCCAAAAACAAATTCCACCCTCTATGAAGCACCATTAGCTGACAGTTAATAAACGCTTGATGACAAATAAGCAGCTACAGCTTTCAGTCATAATGCTTACTTTACAGCAGAGCATGAGAAGACTGAGTGACTGTCTCTTTAAGCTGATTTGAATGGCATGTTTATGGATGATGTTTCTTAAGACCACCCGCACAAACAATGCCAGCCACTGGGAATAAGGGTGGAGATTAGCACAGTCTAAATTGGATAAAAAAGCTTCAGTCATCCAGCAGTTTTAATCAACATCCAAAAATCCACACTAATTAATGGATTTTGCTTCAGTCGTTCTTCCACTTGGTTGTTATTTTTCAGTGAAAATCTGAACTCGCAATGTCTAATCATAGAATATTGACAAAACAGTCACATAATTTACTGATTTAGTTAAAGGAGGAAGGAATCAGTTCAGTGTCAGCTGTCCATATGTTATATGATCATAACTGTTGATGTAAAATTTATATCATGTAACTTTAAAAATCCATACATATATTATTGGCAAGAAATGGCCTATTAGCATTGTGAGCTGCAGGAAAATGAAACCTGGAAGGTTCAATCTGCAAAGTCAACTGACTGGCACAAAGTACAGAACCTTCCATTTCTACACATTTATTACTGATGAATTCCAATACAAATCCTGAGACTGTTTGGTTTTGGGCTCATGCCGCAACTAAATCCTTTTGCATATTTTCTAGACTTGAATCCATATTTATGACATTCCAATCCCAGTTGTTCACAGAACAGAAAATTGCCAAAAAAGAACCCAGCATGATTTTTGTAAAACATTATTTGAAAGCTACCTACAGAGGGGACATCACAACACAAGCAGAAGCACTGAACAACACACTTGTAGAGTAATATATGAAAATTTATGCAGGTTATGTTGATAATTAAGATGCCATACAGAGATTTATGAAGTAAATGATATTGTACTGCCATAAATGTTCTTAAACTGAAATGATGGACATGTATTCACATTTGTATACGCTCTTAAAAAGATGGTTCTTCAAGGATTTTTTTTAGTAAAGAAAATGGTTATATATAGAACTGATGAAGAATGTACTGTTGATGGTGCTATATACATGAGCATCTCATCATTCCCATAAGAAGGTGAAGGACCATCCTGTCTTCTATTTAGACGACAAGAACTCCGGTAAGTGCCTTGGGTCTTCCCTTCATGAGCAACGCTGCAGGGAGGAGACAAAAGGAACATGTAGAAAACCCATTCTATGGTACTCGGCTCATTCTTAAGTGCCACCGTGAGCTTCCCATAGCTCGAGTGAGCCTTGGGAGTGGCCAAGTGGGTTCCGTTTCTGCCTGTTCCTCCAGTTTGGTGTCAGTTCCCGTGGATGCTACCTGTGGCACGCCCACGCCTCCAAACCCTCCGCCTTTGCAGGCCCGCCTGCCTCTGTGGACATTGCTACCCCTTTGTTCCCGCCCGTCCCACACTTGCCTGTGTCTGCCGCTCCCTGTGGGCCTCTTGTTCTCCCTGTGTCTGCTGCTTCCCGTGGGCCTCTTGTTCCCCCTGTGTCTGGTGCTCCCTGCGGGCCTCCTGTTCTGCCTGTGTCTGCTGCAGTGTCCCCAGTTTTGCCTTTTCCTTTCTTTTTGCCCTCCTGTTTTCCTGGTGTTGTGTTGTTCCCTACTGTTGTGTCTGTGCCCATTCCCATTCCTGTTGTGGTTCCCATTCCCGTGTCTCCTTCTGTTTCTGTTCCCGTGTGTGTCCGTTTCTGTCCCAGCGTCTGTTTTGGTTCCTGTTCCCCTGTCTTTTGCATGGTCTGTTTTGTGTTCTTGTTTTCCTTGTCCCTCGTTCAGCGTCGTTTTGTGTTATGCCTCCTCGTCTTTCCTCCTGGCCCTTGTTTCATCCTCATTCTGTTCATATTTCATCTGTTCCTGTGTCTGGCGCTGTGTCCGTTTCCTCTCCTGTTTCTGTGTCTGTGCTCTTGGCTTCTGTTTCGTGTTCTCGTGTCTCTGCTTCTGTTCCTATTCAGTGTTCCTATTCCTGTTCAGTGTCCTGTGTCTTTTCCTGTGTCTGCACTGTTTCCTGTGTCTGTCCCGTCTTCTGTTCCTTGTGTCCCGTGTCCTGTCCCTGCTCTTTTTGCCCTGGCTCCTATCCCTGTTTAGTTCTGTCCGTGTTTTGGTCCCTTTTGTCTGTGTTTGGTTTTGTTTTGTTTGGCACACTTCGGAGCCACGCACCTTGGTGGGGAGACCTGTCACAATTGACTGCTCCCACTCCTCCATGTGCTTGTTTCTGTCTTCCATGTGCTTTTCTGTTTTGGTCTAGTCCATGTGCTTTCTTTTTTTTGAGTCCCAGTCCAGTCCCCCTTGTTTCATGACTCCACCCCTGATTGTTTCAGAATCAGAATCAGAATCCTTTATTGATCCCAGAGGGAAATTGCAGTTGTTACAGTTGCGGCCATTTATGTAAAAGAATAAACACTTTAATAATTTAAGACAAAGATAAAGAGAAATTTGCAATATGTAAATAAACTATTAAAAAGATAGATAAAAGTTAAGAAGAAAAATGAAAAAACACAAACGGGAGCTACTGTGACAGGCAGCATTCACACATTCTGTTTTCCACCTGTGTTTTGTGATCCCTTGTACTATATAAGCCCCGTGTTTGCCCTGGTCTGGGCTGGTCTTTGTATGAATTGTTTGTAGTGAGGTGTTTGATCCTTTGGTGTTTTCCGGCTCCGTTGTATGGTTTTCCCTGTGTGCATTTACGTTATGTCCGTCCCTCCTGCTCTCTGTGTTGGCTCCCTGAACCTGGACTGTTTCGACCATGACCCTGGATTTGCCCTGAATAAATCTTGCTTTTCTCAGCACGTGCATCCGCTTCCTCATCGCTGCACATTACGTCCTTATGTCAGTTGCTCTTAAATAGAGTGTTATTTAAGAGCTATATTTTCCCATTTTCTAATCTTTCCAACAAGAGCTGAACAGTGCAAAAAGATGCTTGAGAGAGCATCACTGGAGGCTTTGTGTTTCTTTAAGATGACTGAACAACACAACCACAACTGCAGTGCCAAAGATGAATAAACAGAATTCCTGAAGGAGGCTACGGAAATGTTTCTTAAGTTTTAAGTTTTACTCTTAATGTCTAGTCAATTACAGATTTGTAATAAGCTTAAGCAATTACAGCACAATATGCGATAGGTGTAAAGTAACAGGCTTATGTTTTAACAAGTAGACTCAGTAAATCCCAGGATTAAGGACACACAGTGGTTGACAGGAAAGAGCTGTCCCAGTCTGTAGAGAAAAGTAGCATTAAAACAGAAGCTCAGTGGCTATTAAAGCAGTACTGTGTCAAATAATCATAGTTGCATACATTTTCCCCCTTACCGCAAATGTAATAGATCAAAATAATAGATATTTGGTGTCTGAAATCAATAAGTCAATCAACCAACTCTGATTTAAACTTGGAGTACATTGAGGGAGACCTCCATTTACAATACCCCCGAACCAATACAGAGATCAGGGATTGAAGTAGTAAAAACAAAACAAATGCGAAAAAGTAATAATATTCATGTTGTAGTAAAAATGAAAACAATTGAATAAGTAATTCAACCCCTTTAAATTATAACTATATAGTAACTTTATAAAAAAACATACTAATTATAATAAATAAAAATGTTTATTAAATAAAGAAAGTTTCTACCGATGTTCAAATTATTAACAAACCTTCTGATAAGCAGAGTAACAGCGTTAGAGTTAGGGTTAAGATTTGGACTAGAGTTAGGTTTAGGATCAAAGTTAAGGTTAAGATTAAGGCTAAGGAAAGTGAATTGGGAGATCTCTTAGTTTTGCACTGGAGCTACTCTAGCTAACTATGGAAGTCCATCATGTCAGATAGACTTGCTTATGCAACCTACTTGAAAACTCAGAGCAGTTTGAGGCACGTGAATAACAGTTTAGGTACTCAGGTAGCATGATGATAACGGATCATCCATTAGTTTCTATTATGTGCTAGCTATGTTAGCCTCATAACTTGAATACAAAAATAAATAAAAAATCTCTTGGCTGATTGGATACATATTGAGAGAATTGTATAAATTTGACTTTTATTTTAAAAATCTCACAATTTATATTGTGTTGGTATTTCTATTCATTTTGATAGAAGTAATTTTAATAGATATCAGTTTGTCATCCAGCGTGAGACATTAAATAATCAGTTTTATCAGAAATTATTTTACAACCTGACACAGTTTAATGCAAGTATGTGATGACTTAGGCAAACAGTTTTCATGATGTTAATTGGTGGTTATAAGCTTCCATTAATTGCTAGCTACACTAGCCTTAAAGCTTCAGTGCAAAACATAAGAACCATTCTTTAGACACCAGCAATATTTAAAACAAGTGGTCGCAATCCTGGTCCAGGTGATCTACAATCCCTCAGGTCTAAGATTCAGATGCTGCTAAAGGCCTTCATTACCTGCACCGTGTGTGCTAGTTTAGGGTTGGAGCTAAACTGCAGAGTGGAAGATCTCCAGATATTAAACTATCGCTTAAAACACTGGTTGAACTCAACAGCTCCCTAGGCAGCATCCATCAATGTTCTGCTCACATATCTTGCAGGAGAACAGTGGTGAAAGGCAGTGAGTAAGTTTCCCATCTAATGAACCGAACTTGTGTCACTTGCAAAACAAGCAGTCATTATGGACTGCTGTGGCCGCTGGCGCAGATGGCGTTGGATTCTGGGCCATCACCACAAAGCCAGCTTGTTTACGAGGATGTGAGGCTGACTGTCGGATCTTCACTTGCCAAAGAGGTCGCAGACACAGACTGACTGTTTGGTCCATGTGTAATGATTCATTACTCACATCACACTTGCACATTCACTCTTGCGCTCACTGCATCGCATTCTCGAATACGCCACATTGCAAACACTTATCGTTCGTAAGCTGAGTAAATGATTTAACAATGTTCTGCCAGTAAGGTGATGTGACTAAAGGAATAATGTACATACACTATATTTCCAAAAGTATTCGCTCTTCTGCCTTCACACAAATATGAACTTGAGTGACATCCCATTCTTAATCCATATGGTTTAATATGATGTTGGCCCACCCCTTGCAGCTAGAACAGCTTCAACTCTTCTGGGAAGGCTTTCCACAAAGTTTAGGAATGTGTTTATGGGAATTTTTGACCATTCTTCCAGAAACACATATGTGAGGTCAGGCACTGATGTTGGATGAGAAGGCTTGGCTCGCAGTCTCCGCTCTAATTCATCCCAAAGGTGTTCTATCTGGTTGAGGTCAGGACTCTGTGCAGGCCAGTCAAGTTCTTCCACACTACTCATTCATGTCTTCATGGACCTTGCTTTGTGCACTGGTGCGCAGTCAGTCCCCAAACTGTTGCCACAAAGTTGGGAGCATGAAATTGTTCAAAATCTCTTGGTCTACTAAGGGGCCGAGCCCAACTCCTGAAATACAACACCACGCCATAATCCCCCCTCCACCAAAATTTACACTTGGCACAATGCAGTCATACAAATACCGTTCTCCTGGCAACTGCCAAACCCAGACTCATCCATCAGATTGCCAGATGGAGAAGCATAATTCATCACTGTTCTTTAGCTGATCTGAAGGCCACATGAAGTTTAAAGGTCTGTAGCGATTGACTCTGCACAAAGTTGGCAACCTCTGCGCACTATGCGCCAAGCATCCCTTGCATAGGGATTAATAGCGAGGAAATTTCATGACTGGACTTGTTGCACAGATGGCATCCTTTCACGGTACCATGCTGGAATTCACTGAGCTCCTGAGAGCGGCGAATTCTTTCACAAATGTTTGTAGAAGTAGTTTGCAGGCATAGGTGCTTGGTTTTATACCTGTGGCCATGGAAGTGATTGGAACACCTGAATTCAATGATTTGGATGGGTGAGTGAATACCTTTGGAAATATAGTGTACATACAAAAGAAGGGGCAAACTTTATTTGGATGGTCCCCTATAGATGCTCTATAGATATTTCAATCACTAACAAACTTTCTGGTGATGTTCAGTTGATTATCAACAACAGTATGGTTATGGTTAGGGTTAGGAGTAGGTGTAGGATTTGCCTTGAGGTTAAGATTAGCTTTAGGTTTAGGATTAGGAATAGACTTATAAAATCTTTCATACTCAACTTGAAGTTCAGTTTAATTTAATATATATTTAGTTGAATGTTACTTAAAGACAGACATTTACAAAGCATCTAAAGTGGACCATCCAAATAAAGTGTTGTGATATGTTTTTTCCTGAATAGTATATCAGTACTCTGTGACCCGATGCAAGATGTAGAAACTGTCCATTTATTTCATGCTTTCAATAAACAAGATTAGAAGACTGTATTGTATAACTGTTTTCCCTGTTGCCTGTAGGTAGTTCAGAATGCAGCAGCCAGTGTGCTCAGCTGGAATAGACTGTTTGAGCATATTATCCTGGTCATATTCACGTTTTACTGGCTTCCTGTTGAGTTCCACATTGATAACAAGATCTTGCACATGATGTTTATTGCTCTTAAAGACTCTGAAACAGGGTTTCTGCAAACACCCAGGATCTCTTACAGATCAGTTGGTGGAAGATCATTTTATTACACCGCTCCTACACACATGGTTCTTCAAGGATTTTCAGTAAAGATAGTTGTTCTATATAGAACTATGAATGCTCAGGGAAGCCGTCACATGATAAAAGGGTTATTTGTATTGTGAAAGTGTTCTTCAAATTGATAGAGAATGTGATGTAGGTGATAGAAAATGTGCTGTTCTATATGGAATCTTTTTGAAATGGTTCTGTATAGCGCCAAAAAGGGTTCTTCTATTGTAACAAACCTGACATCATAACAATACCAGAACTTTTTGGTGCTATTAGCCCTTTTTTACTAAAGAGCCCTTGAAGAACCATCTTTTTTAAGAGTGTAGGTAACGCTTAAAAAGAAAAAAAAAACAAGTTTTGTTCTCTTGTTGCAATTTGCAATTGCAGCTGTTAGTTTTTTTTTTAAGTGTAATTTTGGTCTTTCCCACAGTTTACCCATGTTCCTGTGAGGAGCACCTTGAGATTTTATAACTGAAATATAAAGTTTATTATTATTATTATTATTATTATTATTATTATTATTATTATTATTATCCCACAATAAGGGATAGAAAGCGATGTCTGTTACTGTTTCTCCTCTTAATAAGCCAATAGCTGCTAATTACCTAATCGCTTAATACTACTTTATTAACTACAGTGAATTAGCATCTTCTTAGGTGAAAATGTTAACCATAAATTTAAGATTTAGATTAAAATCAGGTGTTCAGATGGTTTGTATTTAGAGCTACACTATTTCATGTAGCAGCAAGTGAATTTACTACTTTGAATGAACGAATCTTTCAATCATTGTCATTTTTTGAATTGAATAAAACTAGTTTAATTGCTTCTTACAAAACTAAGTAATGTCTTTACATTGAACTGATGAGCATTTTGACATTTTTAAGTCAATACTTAGCACTGAGCTGCCCATGCAAATCAAAAGCAAACACTAAACTATTTAATTATAATAAGAACATTCCACAATGTAAAAATGGCTCATCAGATCTACATAAAGAATGGAGTTGAATCAAACTAGGTCAGTTGTGTTTACTACAGTAAGGACTTTTTTATTAGGTAGATTGTAACGATTGGCCCCTCCCAGTCTTGTCCATGTGCTTTGTATTTTGGATCTTCCATGTGCATTTGTTTTGGTTCAGCTCCCTTGTTTGTTGACTCCATGATATTTAAATCAAAATATCATGGTACGTATTGTGTATCATGAAAATGTCTTTTTAAATGTCATGATATTAATTTTTTGCCATATTGCCCATCCCTAGTCCCCATACGTACAAGGTAAATGTTGTGCACAAGAATATGATGTATAATATGCAATGAAAGTGCCCTGAAAAGGACTTGAGTTCTAAGGCATCAGTTAATTAGGAACAGTTGGCTTGATCAGGTTTAATGAGGAGATGATAATGGGCATTTTTAATGTGTGAAATATTAAGATGTATTATAGAAAAATAAATGTCTGCTGGAAAATGCAAAATTTTCCCTGATACTGCAAAATAGAGTAGTAATAAGCCACCACTGGTCACTATTATTTAATTGGGTTTATTATATATAAAACTGCTGCCAATGAATTCTTATCATAATGACTGGAAAAGGGCGTTTTCTGTTTCAGTCAGCCTTCCTTTGTCGCATATATTAATAGCAGAGCTTAGAAGATGTAATTGTCTGACTGTCAGAGTGAGCAGTCGAGCCTTATAATGTGTGTCATCCCAGCCATTATCCAAACTCTAGCACAATAGCCATAGGCTGTAAATGACAGCAGATAAGAACTTGCTAATGTTTCTGATGAATGCAACATTGTATGAGATGGCCGTTAACCTGTCCAGTTAATAGATCTAATTCTTTATGACAAGATTAAACCAGGCCAAAACCATTGTGTTCTGTGCTATGGTGCTATTTGAGTACACCAGCTGCTTTGTACCTGTACTATAGACATGACTAGCTGCACCGGCTTTTTTCCAAAAGCTCTGCATCTCAGTGTTTACCATGCTGTGTTCTCAGGCTTATAATGGTTTTGGTAAACAGTTCAACCCAACAGAGCGATAAGACGTTTAACTCTGACAACAGCATTTATTATTTTTTCCTGGTTAGAAACCGACACGTTGGGTAAATGTGTACTGACAGGTGGGTGTATCGGAGACAGCAAACTCTGCAGATGAGAAGGCAGGCTTCTGACAGTTTGCACAGCATCTAGTGGAAGCGTAATGCGTTATACATTACATAAGCCAGGAAGTGGAATTTAACCCCATTACACTGGCCATTCAAGTTGTCTTCAGAGTGCAGCTGATTTTCCATTCTTTCAGTGGCAGAGATGCAGTTTCTTTTTCTAACTAGTCAGCTCCAGTTTGACAGTGTGAACCATTTCCTTCTCTTATCAAACTTCTGAAAAACAGACAGTGTCTCCTTCTGTCTAATGCTTGTTCTGTTATTTTGTACATCCATGAATTTTCATCCATCATCTTTGTTGGTGATTGCTCAGTCCATTTATTTCTGTGTTTGGACTAAAATGTCCTTTTATAGTGTATAGGACTGTTTAAGGATGGATGGATGGATGGACGGACGGACGGACGGACGGACGGATGGATGGATGGATGGAGACGAGTGTTTTTTGTGCATATTCATTGACTAATATCTCCTATTCATGTATATAGACGTGTTTATTGAGGTTGGTTATGGACTAATATCTCTGTACAGGAGTGTTATCTCAGTAGGAGTGCTGTATGTCATCAACTGAGGTTGTGCTGAATCTGGTGGTATAGCTATAATACTTGAGGTTACTGTCATAAATTACTTGACAATGCAAAAGGCATGTAAGAGCAGGAAGTCCTTAACACAGAAGTAAAAGGGTTGATGCACTTTAAAGGGGATGCCTGAGTAGCAGGTCTACTCATGGACTCTCAGATGTAATGCTGGCCTTGTGTGCTCCAACAAAAGCATCGTGTGAGTTTTAATTGGCTGTTGCGTAGGAGACGATGCTGGGCAGCAGAGGCACTGTGGGCTGCAACCGGAGCTGCAGTGGGAGCAGGGGCATTCTGGGAAGAGTAGGAAATGTGGCTGACAGTGTTGTCAAGAACAAGTATAGCATACATGCTTTCAATGCTTTCAAAATGCTGCTGCCATCGAGGGGTTAGCTTTAATCGTTAGCCATCAATCGGTACAGCTGTTGACAGCTGCAAGTAGGCCACATGCCTTGGGAAAAAAAAATCATCAAAGCATGTGTTTGTATTTGTGAAATGCTTTATCTTGGAAAATTATTGGTTCCAGTTCTATTTTCAGATATTAATCTACAAATTGTTTCCTATATGTTCTTGTTGAAATAAGCCTGTTTTGGGAAACTCGGAATGACAGAAAATGCAGAGTAAGTCACTAGCTGTCTGCCTTGTTATCCCGGAATATATAATGTGTTTGGCCTCTGAGGAGACGGTGAATTGTGATGAGGCAGCTCAGTGGCTGAAGAAGCTCTAGCTCTATTATTTGATGTGGTGCCCAGTGAAATGCAGAGTGGGTGTCTTTCAAGCCAGCATGCCTTTTAACTGCAATTCCGTCATCAGAAATATACAGGCTTGCACCTTTTTAGGAACATTCAAGTGGCAGCAAACAGTTGAAATCCTCATTACCTCACTTACACAGTTAAGTGGTCACTAAAGAAGACACTTGTGATTGAAATTCACTAGCGACATCATCAGCACTGTGGTGTTACTCTCTTCACTAAAGCAATGTACACTGTGCAAAGATCGGAGACCACCATTCATTAATTTCCAGTCCAAGTTCTTTTTTTCAGCACATGAATAAATCAGCTAAAACATTTATTTAACATAAATTTACTCTGAAGCCTTTTCAAAGGTTTTTCAGTTCTTAATGAAATATGCAGGGACATGTTTCCAAAGTTCCATCTTAGAAGTTGGTTCAGCATTTTCTCTTCTTTCTCGAAGATGAAAGCTTTAAGTGCTGTTTATCTGATTGGGACAGTTTTGGTGTCTACTAGGTTTTCCAGGTTGTTGTTAGGAGTCCCATTTTGTCTGTAGCTTTTATACATTTTTTGCACTCCAATTTTGTAAATTTGTGTTCTTTGACTTTCTTCTTCCTTCAGCAAGTGGATTATCTTGTATATAATCTCAGTGAAAATATGCTCTCTGACTGTTGCACAACACTGTTCTAAATGCCATCTATATGTAGGTGAACTTGAGGTTGGGAAAGACACTATGTAAATAAAACTCAGATAACAGAATAACAAACTGTGTCACAGTGCTGGACCCTTTTCATATATATTTTAAATCTTCTGATGGCATATTTATGTGGAACCAAATAAAGTAAATTTAAAGAGACTGTATATTACATTTATCTTCAGTTGTAGTTCATCCTTCTTTTTCCTGTATGATGTTTGAGTGGGTTTATGTACCAACACCGGTCAAAATTCATTTTATATGTCTACTTTCCAACCTCTTTTTTTCCCTTAAAAAAAAAAACAAACAGGCAGTGCCTTTAGGGCTGATAAACAGTAAGTAAATGGCCTCTGTTCTGATTGTTTGCTTTATATTGTACCTTCAAAAAGCAGCAAAGTATTTCTGAAGCAGCTTGATATTCACCTCTCTCAAAGTGCTGTTTATCTGATGGGGACTGTTTGTATGGTCTACCAGATCTTACATGGTTGTTCTATTCTCTCTTTAACTTTCTTGTATCTAATCTCCTCAGAAATATCTCCTGAAAATCTTCATGAATGATTTGTACTTATTGACTGTTTTAACTGGAAATTAACTAAGCGAGGGTTGATGATTGAGTGTCTTCCTTTGCCTTTCTAAAAGCTAACTTCTACTTCAGCAGTGTGGATGTGCTGCTCTGTCACACACCTACTCCACACTTTCCTCAACCGTTCTGCTTTATGTAACAGAACCGAACGTGTGAAGATGCCCACACACATATACACACACATACACTCACTCATTGCCCTCATACACTCACTCATTCTCCACACGCGCCCACACACACCGAGTCCCTGATTAGTGCTGATGTTTCATGAAACACAGACAAGAGCCCACCGCACACCCAGTGACGAGTACATTTGCAGCTTCACATTTCCAGCACTTTGGTCCGGCTCCCCTTTCTTCTGCCTTCCTCACCATCGCCGCGGTGCTTCAAACACAAGCCCCCGTAGTTATCACTTTTTCTGTTTCTTCGCGCTTCATGGTCTGTTTGATGTTATTCATGAGGGGTAACTGAAGGTAATACAGAGGCATGAGAGCCGTGAGCTCGTTTGAATATTAAAAGCTGTCTGTCATGTTGCAGAAACCCACTGTATGCACAGCTTTGGACTCCATAATGATTTCCATTTAGGTGCACTGCTTTTCATGTTCCCGTGCTTCTGTAGCTTCTCACAAGGACGAAAAAGGACAATGTTGGACCCCTGTGTACTGTTACCACTGATAATGAGGCTCGTATCAATGTGTAAATGCCCAACATGATTTTAGAGCTTCTACCTGAAATCTGTGCTTAAGGTAGTGCAGGGCAAGACATGATCTCATAATGATAGCATTTCTTTTGGTTCCAAACTCCAGCTCTTTTAACGTCTTTCTAGATGCCCCCTAGTGGCCATTATGCTGCTGGACTAGAAAGTGTGTCTTTTAAGTTACATTAGTCAATTTATTTAAATTTTATTTATGGACTAATCTGTGTTGTACACTTGAGTTTATTGAGGTTGTTTATGGACTAATATCTCCTATTCTAGTGGATTGAAGCACTTATTGACTTGCTACATCAGCAGCACAGTGGTCCTCCTCTCTTTGCCATCTTTGACACTGTGCAAAAATCTTTGTGCCTTTTAAATTAAACTAATCAAAACAAAAATATTTTCCTCCATATATCTGGTATCAGATGTGTGTGAAGTGTTTGGACTACTGCTAGAGAGCAATGATGGGTGAAAGCGGAGGAGTAAGAACCCACTGATGTGAAAACAGTCCACAGCTCTCCACATAGACGGCCGTGCCGAGACAAAATGGACAACTGCGGCTTTCTTCATACCAAACAATCTTGATTCACGGTGATGCTTCAGCTATCCATGCAAAGCCTAATTCTTAGAATGGTTCCACCTCCCCCCGTCACTCAGTGTGATGCTGGCCAGAGCAGGTGACTGTCACCTGATGTAAAAGAATTGTCAGTTAGTGTTCTCCTCCGAGTGTGTTCAGCTATTCAGTGATGTTGCATTAGCTGCAGTTCAAAAATATGTGGTCACTTCACATGACTCAGGAGCTTGTGTTTACCTTCATTCTCCTAGGGCTGGTAGTACTGTGTGATGGGAGGAGAACTAAGTAGTGGGTGCAATTAAATGTGAATAAATAGGGGAGAAAATCATAAAGAATCGAAAAAATTCTCAAAAATAAATATTAATACAATTTTTAAAATGTTGATTTTTATGTCAACAATGTTAAATGCTTGTTCACTTCTGGTTTCATGAATCGTATTTCTGTGGAAATATATTCCTTCAATGTAATTGAAGAAAAGGTAGTGATAGCCCTTTTTATGGCTACTGTGAGAGATGATGTACTGAGTTCAATTAATAACTTAAGACAGTTAAAACAGCTAGCAAAACACTATCAATAGCTAACAGATTTGTTTTTCCTTTGCGAGTGCAAATGTTTTTAATTCATTACATTTTAATCTGCACATCATTTCATTTAAGTCTGCACATCTACAGTCATAGGCAAAAGTATGAATATGCTTGGTGAATGCGTAACGTGAGGGAGCAATGATGAGGCAGATGCACACACTGAGAAGACCGAGATTGATTAAGGGCAAATCCAGAGTCAGGGTCAAGACAGTCCAGGGTCAAAGAACCAACATGGAGAGATTGGGGTACAGACATGATAACAAAGGAACAGAGGATAAACAATAGAAGCTGGAAGAAACAAACACAAATCACTTCAAACTCTTCAAACAATATATCAAGACCAACAAGGAACTAGGGAAAACACAGGGCTCAAATACATCAGGGATAATGACAGTTAACATGACACAGGTGGAAAACAGGTGGTCACAATCAGGGGTGGAACCAAGAAACAAGGGGGCAGGGCAGGGAAGAATCAAAGCAAAGAAAGCACATGGAAAAGTAAACAAAAGCACATGGAAGACTGAAACCAAAAAAAGCACATGGGTGACTGGGAGGGGCCAATCATCACAGAATGACATATTTTGTTGATTTGTTTAACACATTCTAGTAACTTAACGCTGAGTTGTTTATTTGCTGAGTGTAATAAATTGAAAAAAATAAAACCATAACTTTTGCACAGGTCAAATTTTTTTATTAACTTTTTTTTAGCATGTTAAATATAGCAAATGAGCAGCAATTGTGTATTAAAATGTGCAGAAGTGTGCTCTCTGTAGCAGATGTGATCACTTTTCTTGCTTAGATAATCATCAAAACATAATTTGATGTCATTTACTTTGCCTATTTTTTTCACTGTAAAAAACTTAGCTTATCACATCAACCTAAAAAACTCATTACTTGTAACAAGCAATTCATTAATTTTATTCATCTCTGAAAATGACATTGATTCAGACAATCTTTCATTCAAATATTTGTTTAGGTTGAATGAACCTTCTTCTTCTTCTTTCAGCTGCTCCCTTTAGGGGTCACCACAGCGGATCATCTGCCTCCATCTTGCCCTATCCATTGCCTCCTCTACTTTCACACCAGCCATCTCCATGTCCACCTTCACTACATCCATAAACCTTCTCTGAGGTCTACCTCTTCTCCTTCTACCTGGCAGCTCCATCACCAACATTCTTTGCCCAATATATCCACTATTCCTCCTCAACACAACCAAACCATCTCAACTTGGCCTCTCTGGCTTTATCTCCAAACTGCTCCACCTTCACTGTCCCTCTGATCTGCTCATTTCTAATCTTGTCCAGCCTTATCACTCCCAACGAAAATCTCAGCATCTTCATCTCCGCCACCTCCAGCTCAGCCTCCTGTCTTTTGGACAGAGCCACAGTCTCCAAACCATACATCATAGTAGGATGCACTACTGTCTTGTAAACCTTCCCTTTCACTCTTGCTGCTATCCTTCTGTCACACATCAGCCCTGACATCCGTCTCCACCCACTCCATCCTGCCTGCACCCTCTTCTTCACCTCTTTTCTACACTGTCCATTGCTCTGGATGGTTGACCAAAGATATTTGAAGTCATCCACCTTTACGACCTCTACTCCTTGCATCTTCCCCTTTCCACCTGCCTCCCTCTCATTCACACACATGTATTCCGTCTTATCTCTACTGACCTTCATTCCTCTCCTCTCCAGTGCAAACCTCCACCTCTCCAGATTCTCTTCCACCCGCTCTCTACTCTCACCACAGATTACAATGTCATCTGCAAACATCATGGTCCATGGAGCCTCCTGCCTGACCTCATCTGTCAACCTGCCCATCCCCATTGCAAACAAGAAGGGGCTCAAAGCTGATCCCTGATGTAAACCTACCTTCACCTTGAAACCATTTGTCACTCCAACTGCATACCTCACCACTGTCTCACTATCCTCATACATGTCCTGCACCACCCTAACATACTTTTCAGCTACACCTGACTTCTTCATACAGTACCACAGTTCCTGTCTTGGCACCCTATCATATGCCTTCTCTAGATCCACAAAGACACAATGTAGCTCCTTCTGACCTTCTCTGTACTTCTCTACCAACTGTGGTACTCTTTCTGGGCATGAAACCAAACTGCTGCTCACTGATCTGGACCACTCACCTTAGCCTTGCTTCAACAACTCTTTCCCATACCTTCATGGTGTGTCTCATCAACTCTATACCTCTGTAGTTACTGCAGCTCTGCACATCACCCTTGTTCTTAAAAATGGGGACCAATACACTGCTTCTCCACTCATCAGGCATCCTCTCACTCTCCAGGATTTTGTTAAACAACCTGGTCCACTGCCTTCTCTCCTAAACATCTCCACAGTTATGTCATCTGGACCAACTGCCTTTCCATTCTTCATCCTTTTTAAAGCTACCATCACTTCCACCTTACTAATTCTCTGCACTTCCTGATCCACTATCCCTCCCCCCGTTGTCCTCCTCCCTCTCTCGTTTTCCTCATTCATTAGTTCTTCAAAGTATTCCTTCCATCTACTCAACACTCTCTGTTCACTCACTAGTACATTTCCCTCTCTATCCTTTATCAGCCTAACCTGCTGTACATCCTTTCCAGCTCTATCTCTCTGTTTAGCCAAACAACCTCTCTTACAGCTCATCATAGACTTGAGCCTTTGCTTTTGCCACCATTCTTTTTGCTATGCGACTAGCCTCACAGTATTCCTGCCTACTTCCTTCATCTCTCTGGTTATCCCACTTTTTCTTAGCTGCCTTCTTCTTCTGAATACTCTCCTGGACTTCCTCATTCCACCACCAACTTTTCTTGTCTTCTTTACTCTGACCAGACGAAACACCCAACACATTCTTACCAGTTTCTCTCACCACCTTAGCTGTAGTTTCCCAGTCCTCAGGTAGCTTCTCACTGTCCCCTGTTGCAATTTTTCCCTGAACTGCCTGCAACCATCCTCCTCCTTCAGCTTCCACCATCTAATCTTTGGCTCTGTCTTCACTCTCTTCCTCTTCTTTGTTTCTAATCTCATCTCAATTTACTTGATACCATATGAAGTTAATTTTTGAGGTTGATCTGATGAGCCATTTTTATTGGAGTGGCATCCATAGCTCAACTGTAGGCTTGTTGTCCTTCAGATAATGTTGATGAGCACACCATCACCCCTGCTTTGACAGAGTTTTCATTGGTTTATTCAGTTTCTTCCTATGATCTACTGTATGCTCTCTTCTACATTTAGCATAAAATTTCTCATAGCTGTCCCCAAATGTTCTCATTATGAACTCATGTATGACCCAGCAAGACTAAAGTTAGTACTATTAAATGCCACTGACTAGACTTAATTTATCTTTGGCTGTACATTGGCTCTGCAGGTGGGAGTGGAATGGCCATGCATAGTAGGACGTGAAGGCACAAAGGATGAAACACTATACATGAACGTTCAGAATACTGATGGACCTGCTGAGAGAAACTGAATGCAAATGTCCTCTCTTGACAGTCTCTGGCTGAAATAAGCTATTCATGTCTCCTCTGCGAGAGAAGCATAATTTGGTCATATTGAATAAAAAACAAAGCAACAGGACATTATCAGTGCTCTCACTGTGGCTGTCAAAATTAACTTTCCATTGTGTCCTTGAAGCGCTGTCATTGAGTAATCTGTTCCAGAAATTGTGATTCGAGAGGTTTGAGGAGCAGAGGAAATGACTGGAAATTAAATCATCTTTATTGCAAAAGGAGCTGAACGACTAATAAGTTGCTGAATTGAACTGGAGGCAATGAAAACTCTGCAGAACTCATAACTTGAAACAGTTTACGCTTTAAAGCCCCAGTCAGAACATCATGTCTCTCATCTAGCATCCGGGGGTCACCTCGACTGTTTCACATGTTTGGGCCTTCCACCATTCTTGGGATTTTTATCGCATGATTTAATCGGGCAGCTTTATGTAATATCGGTCCATTTTAACAGTCCAAACTCCTCCTTATTGTTCCATTCACAAAGCGTCAGTAAAAAGCGGACTCTATCAGGAAGTCACGGTCAATGCGAAAATGTATCTGGGTATAAGATATGATATTTCCTCTGTTAATCCCACTGAATCATTGCAGCATCTTTGGAACAATACTCAGACGTCTTGGCTTGATTATCCACAGTCAGTCTGTCAAGACATTCAAAAATAATTGCCTTCCCAAAGAAACAGGCTTATCGCTGATCAACATTCTAGGCTTGCCAAGTTTGAAGAGAAACCTAGAGTACATCTCTCAGAGCAGATTGTCTCCACAAGACTTCACATGACTGCATACTGATTTGTTGTTTCCATGCCCATGTCAAAGTAATGTCGTTATCCACATTGGATTGATGTGTCTTATTTGAGTAATTCTTACATAATAAAGCCATTTACCTGAATGTAATTCACCAACACTGTGCCCGAAGGTTGGATAGAGCTTTGAAAAATTGTGTGAACCCTTTATATTTATTTTTTTTATATTTCTGAATGAATTTGAACTAAAACATCATCAGATTTTCACATGATTCCTAATAGTAGATAAAAAGAAACAAATGAGATAAAATATTTGACTTGATCTATATTTGTTGAGGAAAATGATCCTTTGATCATTTGAAGGTAAAATTAGAGTCAGGTGTTTTCAGTCAGTAGGGGGATAGGGATGGCAACCAAATGTGAGTGACCACACTGTTTTATTTAGAAGCAGGGATCTATCACAGTCTGATCTGACATATCATGTCTAATATTTTTGTTACTTTTGGTTCTCTTTATCTACTATTAGGGCTAAATCTGATGAAGTTTTAGATCAAATTTATGCAGAAATATAAAAAATTCTAAAGGGTACACAACTTTTAAGCACCACTGTTAGACATATTCAGTAAACTCATCACCATAATACAATACACTCTTAGCAAAACAAGTTATATAAAGTACCAACAAAAAAATATTAAAAACCCTTTTCAAAAAGGTTCCATAAAGAACCACATTTAGCACATTTTTCCATCAATCTGAATACCCCTTCATTGTGCTAAGAACGCTTTAATGATGCAGAGGGTTCTGGAAGTGTTCATAGTTCTATATAAAACCATTTTCTTTAAGAAAGAACCCTTGTGAACCTTGTAGCCCTCTTTTTTTATGAGTGCATGGCAAATTTAGTACCTGTGTGTCAAGCAGAACTAATACAACTTCAGCAAATACAATCATACCTGTAAATGTCTGTCAGGAACTTTTATATTGTGCTGGAAATCCATGATATCATCCAAGTGGTAGTGATAATAAAATTTTCCGACTAACAACTTATGTTCAGTGGCTATGGCTATACTAGCAACCCAGGTAAGTAAAGTGAAATCTATTTTCTGGGACAGCAGAGTGAAACTAACAGGATTTCCCAATCCACACCCAGAATCCCTTTAACTGCTCTCCACTTTTCTTCATCCTGAGGATAAAAACACCATTGCAGTAATGCCAGACCTGATCAACAAAGCCAAAACAATGCAAGATACGCTGAATGAAAACTGTATTTTATTTTGTTTAGGAATAATGCAAGCTTACTCTGAAATCGAACTGCTAAGCTCAAGCCAAAAATCATAGTAATCCAAACATATGTGTTGTTATGGCATTATATTATTTTATAGAAGTTCAGTGTACTATGTTACCAGTGTGGTGTTGTTTGTTTATAGCACCACTGCAGCATACTATAATTACAGTAATATACTGTACCTTACTGTTATTAAAAGCTTTAGGAAATGTTACCTATTGCTTATTTCAGCTATTTAAAGCCAATATTATGAACATACTATGAATTACAACAGCACTGAAGTAATTAGCATGCACATCTTATAGCTTACACTAGTCTTTAACATTACCCAGCATAGAGTGGTGCTTGAAAGTTTGTGGACCCTTTAAAGTTTTCTATATTTCTGCATAAATTTGAGTCCTAAAAGCAGATAAAGAGAAGCAAATTAAACAAGTGAGACACAATAGTTCATTTATTAAGGAAAATTATCCAATATTACAGATCTGTGAGTGGCAAAAGTCTGGGAATCTGTAGGATTAGCAGATAATTTGAAGGTGAAATTAGGCTCAGTTATTTTCAGTCAATGGGATGGCAATCAGGTGTGAATGACCACCCTGTCTTATTTAAAGAACAGGGATCTATCACATTCTGACCTCCACAACACATGTTTGTGGAAGTGTATTATGGCATGAACAAAGGAAATTTCTGAGAACCTCAGAAGAAGAGTTGTTTCTCATCAGGCTCAATCAGACAGATTGTGTACAAATGGAGGAAATTCAAGACCACTGTTACACCCCCAGGACTGGTCGACTAACTAAGATCCCACCAAGAGCAAGACACATAATAATCCATGAGGTCACAAAGGAACCCAGGATAACTTCAATGCAACTGAAGGCCTGTCTCACAGTCATTTCCTCAATAAATAAATGACCAAGTCTAATATTTTTGGCATATTGGTTTAATGTGGTTCTATAAATTTTCTAGTAGGACTTCTATGAAGTCTTCTATGAAGTAGGACTTCTATGAAGTCACTTCTATGACTTCTAAATCTGATGAAGTTTAACATACAAATGTATGTAGAAAAGTGAAAAATTCATTATAGGGATCATAAACTTTCAAGCACCAATATGCGTTTATCTGGCACTATAGGATGCACAAGCTAAACAAACTGCATCATGGTTGGAAAAGCAAGATATGTAAATGCATCCAAACATATTTTTAGGGTAAGAATAACACTTAAAAAGCAGGACCTTCATCAGGGAGTCATTTAGTGGGGCAGCACCCCACCAACTAATCATCATGCACCTCTAAACAAACTGAAAAATTGAATAAGTCTCTAATGAAAATACTTATATTTAAATACATATTTATTAATGGATTTGAAATTATTTGAAATGTGGCTATAATGTACACAAAGAAGTTTTCAATTCATCAGAGGAATATAAATTGGGCCTAGTCACCAAAGTCACTAAATTAAATTTGTTCGCTGACCCAGATTAATGTCCCCATACCATAAAATTGTGATGACGGATTTCATATGCTGTCATGAGTCATCATGATAGGTTAAGCCCAGTAATATAACAGTTATTACCGGTAATTGTCACAGATGATACAATGTTTGATACGATCACAGACAACCAGATGCATAAAAATAGCATGTGACATAAGCTGTCCTGACATCAAATATTAACAGCATCTGTCATGATGGTAACAGAAAACAGTAAGATGACAGCATCTGACATCTGCCATAAAATGTTTATGTCAGTGTTATGTAGCTGTCACGATTGAGCCCCTCCCAGTCCTGTCCGTGTGCTTGTGTTGTGTTTACTTCCCAGTCCTGTCCATGTGCTTTGTTTTGGTTTTCAGCCCTGCCCTCTTGTTTCATGACTCCACCCCTGATTGTCTCCACTTGTGTTTCCACCTGCCCCTCGTTTACCCTCATGTATTTAAGCCCTGTGTTTTCCCGTTTTGCAGGTCTTTGTTTGAATTATTGTTTGTTGGATGTATGTATTGGATGTGTTGTTTGATAAGTATGTTTGAATTGCTTTGTTTGGTATTTCTTCTGGCCTCTGTTGTTTGTTTGATCCTGTTTCATTTTGGCGCTATGTCTGTCTCTCCTGTTTAACATATTGGCTCCATGACCCTGGACTGTCTTGACCCTGATTTTGGATTTGCCCATAATAAATCTTGCTTGTCTCCGCACATGCATCCACCTCAACATTGCTCCACGTTACAGTAGCAGAGTTCAAGTACTACAATAGCTTTCAGGATTCTGATTGACAGTTACAACACTGTTGCTGAGAAAAGTGCCATAAAAATGCAATGTGAACCCCCTGAACAAAAAAGGCAGTGAACCTTATTTTATCATTTTTAGTGCAATGCAGTGTAATCCCCTTTATGTATACAGCTTATTGTCTGCACCTATGGTTCTGTTGTAGCAAATAATGATAATGATTGTATTAAATTATGTGTTGTCAAGTGTCAAAAAAACATTTGTGCCTGATTAAGTTTTAGTTCAGATTAAGTTTCACAGAACTTGTTTTTTCTGCCTTTAGAACCTGTAGATGAAGAAATATATGAAAGGGATAATGGGAAGCTCTGCCACAAGTGCCAATATTGAAGGATTCTCAAGACCGGAAAAATTCAAGTAATTTTCCATATATGCTTTGCAAATAAAAGATAATTACTGTAAAAAGCTCTTTAACATGTAGCGTGGCCTGTATCTTCCAGAATATACAATTTCTATACCAATCTACTGTATTTACAGCAGATTACGACAGGATTTGAAGCAGTTTCTTTGCAGTGTAAGGTATTTAGTTGTAAAAGGATCTGAAGCCTGATTGGCTGAAATTTGTTTCATCAGCCAGTTTTCATAGCATGCCAAGTCTACAAATCTGGTGAACACTAAAGCTTAATGCTTTTCTCGTGGGAAAATATTTTGTTTTTCTTTTTTGCACCTATCACGAGCAGTGCTTTGGGGTGGGATGATGCAGACGCTGAGTGTGTGAGCGCAGAAAAAGTCTGGCTGCTCTTCACACAGTGGGCGCTGAGGGGGAGGACAGCAGGCCTTCTTCTCCTTACATCCCATGCCAGAGCTGCGTCTGCTCGCTCTGTCCGGCTCGTCTGGGCTCGCCTGCCCACAATCTCGTTCATTTCTGCAAAATCTTGCTCATGCACATCACCTTGGTGCATAGCTGTGCTTTCGTTCTGCTCAGTAGGAGGCGCTGTAGTAGGCTTGTGATGGTGCCCCAGGGTAGGACTTTGCAATCAATCAGCATGGTGGCAAATGTTGCCAGCATCAAAGGAGAGAGCTGTTTGGAAACACGTGCCCCCAACGATGTAGCCTAGCAAAGCCATTTATCGGCCATAAGAGATTAATTCTGGTGGGGCTACAGCAGACCCTGAGGCGACCATATCTGCTTTTATGGCAGCATGGCTGTCTGGTCGGGCACCATGGGCCTGGCTTTATGAGGGATGTTGGAACTTTTATGACAACCCAATCTCCCTCTAAACAAGCATTTATAATTACAGACTAGCTGCTCAGTGCTTGATGGTACACCTCCACTAAGAGCGCAACGAAGGAAGGAAGAACCCAATCAGGAACTGATGATAAGAAGGATGGGTGAGACTCCAGAGAGACAGGAGAATGATTGAAAAGTAATAGCGCTGGTCCCACTTCCAATCATAACATACACATCAAAGGCCCTGCAAAAGCAAGTGTCTCCCTGGCCGAATAAGCCAACAACATCAACAATAAATAATTTGTGACAGCCAGTCAGGAGTGGCTGAGCGTCTCTCTTGTGCTTCGTTTGAAGTTGTGGCGTTATTGTCTCTGGCTGTGAGGTGATTAATTGTTCGACTTCCTCAGAAAGTCTCGCTGTGCTTGTGCAATAACTCTCAGTTTTCTGAAAGTGCATCGCACTTTCTACCCCCCCAGTCAGTTTAATTGCTTGGTTAGAGAAGACATTAATGATGACTGAATTAATGTTTACAGATCGTCTCATCTGTCCTCTGTACACACACAATGCTAAATCCACATGACACTGACATATTAAGTAAAGCTCCTAATTACAGGGTGAAAACCAAACAAAATTAGACCTTAGGAGGTGGGAAAAAAAAAAGGTGGGGCATTAACAGAACAGATTCATTTTATCACTACAAGGCGCACAGTAACATTGCAAAGTCGCGGGAGGAGGAAACACAGGCAGGCGTTTGCACTAATGAGCTCAGAATGACAGACTAGTTTCTGGCTGCTTTATTCCTTGTCTGTGAATAAATTTGGGCTTGGAAGTAAATAACCAACCTCTACTTAGTGTCAGCTCATTGATAATTCAAGTGGAAGTGGTAAAAGCATTCTAGTACAAATTAAGTGTCTTAGCCAACTTGGCTCTGTTTAAGTTAAGACACCACATCCAGAGCCAAGAACTATTAACCCAAAACCTGATCTTAAGATGAAGGAATTGTTTTACAAAATAAAACATAATAAATCATACAATTATTCTCTACTTTAGTCTCTTCTCACCATAGGACCATATTCCAGTCATTCCAGTTAAAGTAGCATCTAGAAAGCATTCAGACTGTATACATTTGTGATCAGATCAAGTTTCAAGACTTGGTGACACTTTTTTTTGCTGTCCAAAGAAAAACCTTGTTTGATTTTCATTTATCTTCATCATTTAAACATTTCAGCCATTCTTTACATTGTGTGAAAATTTAATGAACAAGGGACCAACAAAATTGCACTAAAATTGCTTAGAATAAAAATTTCCTTCTCCAGTAAATTTACTATTTTGGAGACACAGGAGTTTTTTCTTTAGATAGCAACATTTTGCAAATCTCCAACCATGATCCTGAGATTATTTATATATATATATATATATATATATATATATATTCATTTATCCTCTTACAGGAAGGTTCACTACAGCTCTGGTCGTTTATTTATTTTTTATATTTTTTACAAAATAAAAATAAATAATACAAAAGCATGGTGGTACTTAATGTCAATCATTTCTGACTCATAGCTCTTTCAAAATAAGCAGACACAATAAAAGGACCAATTCAGACCTGTTTAAATATACAAATCATATGTAAACACACTGCATTAATATATAATGTAATTAACTATGCGATTATCTAAGAATAGTACAGTGTCCTTTATTGATGCTTGAAATCAATGCAAAAAGTCAAATGAATTGAAATATATAAATCTAATGCAAATGTACATTGTTATATTAATTTGTAATGAATTATGTAATTAAATATAATAACAGTAAGCACTCTTTTAATGGTTTTGTCAACATTCAGTGAAGATGACGTCTAATGAGAATTTCTCCACTAAAGGCTTCTCAGTAGTAGATTTAGATATTTATCTGCATTGCCTAAGAAAGTAATTACAGGCATCAACTTAAACAATGTATAGTTTCACATTTTCACTTGCATTAGTGCCAATTTGGCAGATAGTCTTACCCAGAGTGACCTACAGTCTGCAGTGATTTAAAATAGGCAGACCCAGATCAGAAAGAAAATCTCAACCCATCACAAAGACTATCAAACATGGCCTGAAGGAGCTTCCTCACAACTGCAAGACTGCTTCAAAAGGACCAACTGGGATGTCATTTAGGATCAGGACCTGGCGGAGTACACATCAGCTGTACTCTGCTACATCAAAAACTGTGTAGACAATGTTACAGTGGACAAAAACATCAGGGTATACCGTATACCCAAACCAAACGTCCTGGATGACAAAGGAGGTCCGAATTCTCCTCAATGAGCAGAATGCTGCCTTTAGGTCTGGTGACAGAGCCCTCTACAGTGTGGCTAGAACCAACCTAAAGAGAGGCATCAAGGAGGCTAAGGCCACCTACAAGAGGAAAATTGAGGATCACTTCAACAACAACAACCCATGGCAGGTGTGGAGGGGCATTCAGCACTTCACCAATCACAAGACCAGAAGCGGCACAACAGTTAAAGGTGATGCCTCACTGGCAGAGGAACTTAACTGTTTCTTTGCTTGCTATGAGGTCAAAGCTGTGGAGACAGACACAAGACTTCCACAAGTCTCCCACAACCACATCCTCACTGTGCAGGAGCATGAGGTGAGACGTGTGATCAGGGCAGTGAACCCCAGAAAAGCTGCTGGTCCTGATGATGTGACAGGAAAGGTGCTGAAGGTATGTGCAGACCAGCTTTGTATGGTCTTCACAAAAATCTTCAACCTGTCCAAATCCATCATCCCACATTGTCTGAAGTCTGCCACCATCATTCCACTGCCAAATAAGACTACCATGAACGATCTCAATGACTACCGTCCGGTCGCTCTCACACAAGTCATAATGAAGTGTTTTAAGAGACTGGTTCTGCATCACATCAGAGCCATCCTCCCACCCTCCTTTGATCCACACCAGTTTGCCTACAAAGCAAATAGATCCACAGAAGATGCCATCACCACTGCTCTCCACACAGCACTCATACACCTGGAGCACCAGGGGAGCTATGTGAGGAGGATCTTTTTAAACTTTAGCTCAGCTTTTAACACAGTCATCCCCCACATACTGGTGACCAAACTCACAGACTTGGCACTTTCACAACACACCTGCCTCTGAAGACTTTCTAACACCCAGTCTGTGAGATTGGGTCTCCATTATTTCTCCACCCTTAAACTCAGCACCGGAGCACCACAGGGGGTGCGTGCTTAGCCCGCTTCTCTATGCTCTGTACACCTATGACTGTGTCTCCACCCACTCCTCCAACACCATAGTAAGGTTTGACAGTGGTTGTACGTAGATGAAACCGCCTACAGGGATGAAGTCCAGGGACTGGTTGAGTGGTGTTCAGGAAATAACCTCACCCTGAACTCCACAAAAACAAAAGAACTCATTATAGACTTCCAGCAGAAAGGAGCAGTCCCCACACCACTATACATCAATGGGGATTGTGTTGAAAGAGTCCCTTCCTTCAGATTCCTGGGCACACACATTTCTGAAGACTTCTCCTGGACCACCAACACCAGTGGTCAAGAAGGTGTAGCAGAGACTCTACTTCCTGAGAAGTAGAGTCCTATTCTATACTTCCTATTTCCTGACTTCTCAGGAAAAACAATCTTCAGGAGAAACTGCTGGTGTCCTACTACCTCTCCACCATTGAAAGTGTGCTGACATACTGCATCTCAATGTGGTATAGCAGCTGCACAGTGGAAGAGAGGAGAGCACTGCATTGAGTCATAAACATGGCCCAGAAGATCATCGGCTGCCCACTGCCCTGCCTGGAGGACCTGTATCGTTCCCGTTGCCTCAGCAGGGCAGCCAATATCCTGAAGGATACATTTCACCCGGGACATCATCTGTTCGACCTGCTGCCCTCTGGTAGTCCATCCCATCCTGGACAAACAGACATAAAAACAGTTTGGAACTGAACAGAATATTTATATATTTTATATTTATATAGTTTTATAGTCATTTTTCTTTATATTTAAGACATTGTTATACTTTTTTATCCTTAAATCTGCACTTTATATATTTTAGCCTTATGTTTAATTGCTTTGTATGTTGAAAGTGCCATTTGATTGCTGCTCAATTTCGTTGTACACTGTGCAATGACAATAAAAGGCATCTTATCTTATCATCCAATGGAAAAAAAAACTAAAAAAACAAAAAACCACTCATATTGGTGATGTGCCCAACATGAGTTTATATGCTAGCATTATAGTGCTGCATAGGCCTCATGTAAACCTGATGAGTTTCTAAAAAAGGTAGTCAGGTTAGGGAGAACCAAACACTTGTGACCAATAACCTAATGATCCAGACCAATAGATAGATAGGTTTACATTTTTAAATACATATTTACATTTATATTGTTATTCTATATTATATATAATATAGAATTATATATTCTATATAATACATAATAAGAGAGAGAGAGAGAGAGAGAGAGAGAGAGAGAGAGAGAGAGAGAGAGATTTTTTATTTTTTTTATGTACATGACCTGAATAAACGGTACTGACTTTACATTAATCGCATACGTTAACACACAATGTATTACAAATAAACAAGATATCAGATGATAGCTACATTTTCACTTACATCACTCACTTTTGTCATGTTAATGACATGTTTGCTAATACTTAAAATTAAGATACTGGAATACAAATTCATTTGAAAAGGTATACATTACATCCATTGTTCTATTGCACTTTTCTATGTGTAATATTTCCTCACACATTTTAAAATAAATGCTTAAATGCATTTAATAATATTTGGTTAATATGGCAACAGACACTGAAATACATTTTGGGATTTATTTCAGTATTCAGTCATTGATTTTATTTTTTATTTTTTTCCATAAGGGCAAGAATATATTGGTATAGCCTTATGTGCTTGCAAAATCCAATTCCAGTCAGCATAGCAGAGGGCAGTGATGTTTCCCACTATGATATACTGACCTTGTCTGGACATCAGCCTCTTTGCCCAATAGATAAAACAGACACAGCATGTTTAAAAATGGTGACAATAATGCATTGAAGCTAATACAAGCTAATCTTCATTCAGGCTGACAAGGTGTCACTGATATCAGATGCTTGAAAGGAAGGTAGCATGATGCTCCTAGAAAAAAGGAAGCAGCTAAGCTTCACATTGCTGTGGCAGATAGTGAAAAAACAATAAATGAAGCCTTTGTGTTTTATAATTAATCACAGCAGACATCAAATTAATCAAGCAATTAAAGCTCAATTAACTTTTCAATGCAAAATAAACAAAAACGTTTAAATCTGCTCATTTAAAAAAGGCACAGTGACATGAAAGTGTTTTGTTTGGTCACCTATAATGCATGGTGAGCAGGTTTGTCCTGACAAGGGTGTTGCCATCAACATCAGTCCACATTTCATGGGAAAAAACCATAACACTGACAGCAGGAGCAGTCTCCCTCTCTGTTCCATTAAAGTAAGACTAATTAAATTTCAGCAAAGAGCAGCAGTATAAGAAGCTTCCACAGAAAACCTACATATTAATACGACCTTGATAGCATTTTTTAATCACATTTTAGATAGTCGTTAATTAATGGCGACAAAGAGCTCTCTGGAAGTGGTGTAAGGGGAGGATGTAGCGATCTATGAGGCTATGTAGATGGTAGGGTTATCGCCGCTGCATTAGCACCTTCTGATTCATAAATTCCCCGCCATCCCACTGAAAGATGAACACAACTTTCCATGCTAATTTGCATCTGCAGAACATGCAGAATGACTGAGATACAACACACGTACATGTTCAAAAGATCTAGTGTGATCAGTACAGCCTTTTTACAGTACAGCAGTCAAATCTTAGGTAAGAACAGAATCTGCACATACTCAAACCGCATAAAGGTAAGAACAGTTCTGTGCTTTAAGAATGTCATACTTCTGACATAGATTGTTTCTCAAGAGCATGTTTAAGAACAAACTTAGGAAGACAGTAATGAATGAGGCCCAGTGCTGTCAACGTGCTCCTTGTGAACATTAATTCCACTTTTTTTTTTTTACTTCAACATATTTGTGGTCTTTTGTTTTATTTCTCTTGCCAATAATTCCATTGATTTAGCATACTTTACTTCTAAGAGGACAGTTCTACACATAACCCACTATTGTTTCAGCTAATAAGGAACAGGACATGCATTATTTTGTATTCTTATAGCTGCACTATGAAATATTCTTTTGTGCAAGCATTTTTTAATTGTGCAAGTGAGTGGGTTGCCTTGTAAGGCCTGAAAAGATCATTTAAAAGTCAGTTTTTCACAACACTTCATACATCTTTACATATTAACGCCACATGCACAAGCACCACAAGAAGTGATCTTTACTAAACACCAGAGCAGAAAGGCCAAAACAGTAACTTTACAGGAGAAAGATAAAATATACTTTACCTTTACTTTAAGTCAAAGGGGTCTTTTGATTTTTTTTGTCATGATGTGCCAAATGTTTTCTGGTGAAAGGTCTGGACTACAGGCAGGCTAGTTCAGCACCCAAACTCTTCTTCTGCAAAGCCATGCTGTCATGATGGATGCCGTTTGTGGTTTAGCTTGTCTTGCTAAAATATGCATGGCTTTCCCTGAAAGAGACACTATCTGGATGGGAGCATATGTTATTCTAAAACCTCTATATACTGTTCAGCATTAATAGTGCCTTTCCAAATGTGTAAGCTGCCCACGCCATAAGCACTAATGCAACGCTATACCATCAGAGATGCAGGCTTTTGAACTGTGCACTGATAACAAGCTGGATGGTCCCTCTCCTCTTCAGTCTGCAGGACATGGCATCCATGGTTTCCAAAAAGAATTTCAAATTTTGAGTCATCTGAGCACAGAACAGTGTTCCATTTTGCCTCAGTCCATTTTAAATGAGCTTTGGCTCATACAAGAAGGCGGTGTTTCTGGATCGTGTTGACGTATTGTTTGCATGACTTTATAACTTGCATTTGTGGATTGCACAGAGAGCTGTGTACACAGACAATGTCTGGAAGTGTTCCTGAGCCCATGCAGTGATTTCCAGTACATAATCGTGCCTGTTTTTAATGCACTGCTGCCCAAGGGCCCAAAGATCATGAGCATATAATATGGACCGTCAGCCTGGTTCCTTGCGCACAGGAATTTTGATGATATTATGCACTGTAGATGGTGAGTTATCCAAATTCACAATTTTATGCTGAGGAACATTTTTCTGAAATTATTCCACAATTTTTAGATTCAGTTTTTCACAGACCGGTGAACCTCTGCCCATCTTTGCTTCTGAGAGATTCTGCCTCTCTAAAATGCTCTTTTTATGCCCAGACATGTGAATTAGTTGCAAATTGCTCCAGCTGTTTTTTCATTAGTAACTCTTACTTTTCCAGACTTTTGTTGCCCCATCCCGACTTTCTTGAGATGCACTGCTGCCGTCAAGTTCTGAATGAATTCATGTTTTTCATGAAGTGGTAAAATGTTCCAATTTCAACATCTGTAATGTGTTCTACATTCTACTGTAAATAAAATATGGGTCTATGTGATTTGTAGATTATTGCATTCTGTTTTCTTCTTTACATTTATTTACATTTTATACAGTGTACCAACTTTGTGGAATTGGGACTGTATACGGGGACAGTGTTTGTATGTGTGACATAAATACCTAAACATTCTAACATTAATTGCAATTGCACTGTATACTGAGGTAACAAATATGGCATAATTGGTGTAAAGTTACTTTGTGTTTCCCCTCTTTGCTCCTACCTGATGTGTTGGTGGTAGAGCAGAAGTACAGAAAGTGGAGGGGAGAGAGCTCATGACACAAAACACAAGACAGGTCTCCGACCTCAGAGCGCAATCAGACAGGTGATAAGCCCAGTCTGTAAGAGGGTCGCGACCCAGCCGCTCTGTCTGACCCCTCCGAGTCAAGGCCCTGTCCGTCAAAGTCGGCAAAGCTGGTCCTGACAGCGTCCTGATGGCTTTAAAGTGTGTTACTAGAGCAGATGCACACCTAACACTTCACATCACTCCTTCCACAGAGGCATGGCGAACACGCCACAAGCTTGTTCTTAGCACATGTTTGAGTCTACCTGCTTATAGCCATCTGCTTCCTGATACTTCCATCTACAACCATTCATGCCTTTTTATCAATGGCAAAATAAGCAGAACTGCTCTCACTTTCATGAGTTCACTTATCATGTTAAAATTTCATATTTTCCATAATAACTTATGCACTGTGGCTATCAATAGTATGCTAAATGTATTAACTATCATGGTCCAAACAAAAAAGAATCTTAATTTTTGACTAATTTTATTTGACTACATCATTTGAGCAGAGCAACAATGCTCAATGGACACATGGACCAATAGAATGGACCAATAGAAATGCTCAAAAATTGCTTGGGATAAAATATTTTGCATTAGCTTACATTAAAAATGAAGGTTTTTGCACTGTCCTGTAAAGTAAAGTACTTTGGAGATCTTTTTTATGACAGTGACATATATATATATATATATATATATATATATATATATATATATATATATATATATATATATATATATATCCATCCATCCATCCATTTTCTAAGCCGCTTCTCCGTCAGGGTCGCAGGGGATGCTGGAGCCTATCCCAGCAGTCTTATCAGCATCATCATCTGAAACTATGCTCTTCTTTTTATGACAATGACACATGGCACATGAAAGTGACACATGACAATGGACACATGGACCAATAGAATGGACAAATAGAATTGCTCCAAAATTGCTTGGAATAAAATATCTTTGCTTTAGCTTACATTAAATGGGAAGGTTTTTGCACTCTCCTGTAAAGTTACTAGTTTGGAGATCTTTTTTATGACAGTGACATATATATATATATATATATATATATATATATATATATATATATATATATATATATATATATATATACACACACACACATATATATATATATATATATATATATATATATATATATATGCTCTTCTTCTTCTTTCAGCTGCTCCCTTTAGGGGTCGCCAAAGCGGATCATCTGCCTCCATCTTGCCCTATCCACTGCCTCCTCTACTTTCACACCAACCATCTCCATGTCCACCTTCACTACATCCATAAACCTTCCCTGAGGTCTACCTCTTCTCCTTCTACCCGGCAGCTCCATCTCCAACATTCTTTGACCAATATATCCACTATTCCTCCTCAACACATGTCCAAACCATCTCAACCTGGCCTCTCTGGCTTTATCTCCAAACTGCTCCACCTTCACTGTCCCTCTGATCTGCTCATTTCTAATCTTGTCCATCCTTGTCTCCCAACGAAAATCTCAGCATCTTCATCCTCGCAACCTCCAGCTCAGCCTCCTGTCTATTAGACAGAGCCACAGTCTCCAAACCATACATCATAGCAGGACGCACTACTGTCTTGTAAACCTTCCCTTTCACTCTTGCTGCTATCCTTCTGTCACACATCAGCCCTGACACCCGTCTCCACCCACTCCATCCTGCCTGCACCCTCTTCCTCACCTCTTTTTTGCACTGTGCATTGCTCTGGATGGTTGACCCAAGATATTTGAAGTCATCCACCTTGATGACCTCTACTCCTTCCATCTTCACCTTTCCACCTGCCTCCCTCTCATTCACACACATGTATTCCATCTTGTCTCTACTGACCTTCATTCCTCTCCTCTCCAGTGCAAACCTCCACCTCTCCAGATTCTCTTTCACCCGCTCTCTACTCTCACTACAGATTACAATGTCATCTGCAAACCTCATGGTCCATGGAGCCTCCTGCCTGACCTCATCTGTCAACCTGTCCATCACCATTGCAAACAAGAAGGGGCTCAAAGCTGATCCCTGATGTAACCCTACCTTCACCTTGAAGCCATTTGTCACTCCAACTGCACACCTCACCACTGTCTCACTATCCTCATACATGTCCTGCACCACCCGAACATACTTTTCAGCTACACCTGACTTCCTCATACAGTACCACAGTTCCTGTCTTGGCACCCTATCATATGCCTTCTCTAGATCCACAAAGACACAATGTAGCTCCTTCTGACCTTCTCTGTACATCTCTACCAACACTCTCAACGCAAAAATTGCATCTGTGGTACTCTTTCTGGGCATGAAACCAAACTGCTGCTCACTGATCTGGACCTCTCACCTTAGCCTTGCTTCAACAACTCTTTCCCATACCTTCATGGTGTGGCTCATCAACTTTATACCTCTGTAGTTACTGCAGCTCTGCACATCACCCTTTGTTCTTAAAAATAGGGACCAATACATTGCTTCTCCACTCATCAGGCATCCTCTCACTCTCCAGGATTTTGTTAAACAACCTGGTTAAAAAGTCCACTGCCTTCTCTCCTAAACATCTCCATACCTCCACAGTTATGTCATCTGGACCAACTGCCTTTCCATTCTTCATCCTTAAAGCTGCCCTCACTTCCACCTCAATCTAATACACCTAATTCTCTGCACTTCCTGATCCACTATCTCTCCCCCCGTGGCCTCCTCTCTCTCTCGTTTTCCTCATTCATTAGTTCTTCAAAGTACTCCTTCCATCTACTCAACACTCTCTGTTCACTCACTAGTACATTTCCCCCTCTATCCTTTATCAGCCTATCCTGCTGTACATCCTTTCCAGCTCTATCTCTCTGTTTAGCCAAGCGATACAAGTCCTTTACTTCTTCTTTACTGTCCAGCCTCTCATACAGCTCATCATAGGCCTGAGCCTTTGCCTTTGCCACCATTCTTTTTGCTATGCGACTAGCCTCACAGTACTCCTGCCTACTTCCTTCATCTCTCTGGTTATCCCACTTTTTCTTAGCTGCCTTCTTCTTCTCCTGAATACTCTCCTGGACTTCCTCATTCCACCACCAACTTTCCTTGTCTTTTTTCCTCTGACCAGACGAAACACCCAACACATTCTTGCCAGTTTCTCTCACCACCTTAGCTGTATTTTCCCAGTCCTCAGGTAGCTCCTCACTGCCCCCAAGGGCCTGTTGCAATTTTTCCCTGAACTGCCTGCGACCATCCTCCTCCTTCAGCTTCCACCATCTAATCTTTGGCTCTGTCTTCATTCTCTTCCTTTTCTTTGTTTCTAATCTCATTCTACAGACAACCACCCTATGCTGCCTTGCTACACTTTCCCCTGGCACCATTTTACAATCTCCAATCTCCTTTAGGTGGCATCTCCTGCTAAGGATATAATCCACCTGTGTGCACCTCCCTCCACTCTTGCATGTCACCCTGTGTTCTTCCCTCTTCTTAAAATACGTGTTCACCACAGCCTTTTCCATTCTCTTTGCAAAATCTACAACCATCTGACCTTCCGCATTTCTGTCTTTCACACCATACATACCCAGCACCTCTTCATCCCCTCTGTTCCCTTCACCAACATGTCCATTGAAGTCTGCACCAATCACCAATCTCTCCTCTCTAGGAACACCATCTACCACTTCATCCATCTTACTCCAAAATTCCTCTTTCTCCTCTAACTGACAACCAACCTGTGGTGCATATGAACTGACCACATTCAAAATCACACCATCAACCTCCAACTTCAGGCTCATGATCCTGTCTGACACTCTCTTTACATCCAGAACACTTTTCACAAGCTGTTCCTTCAGGATTATCCTTACTCCATTTCTCTTCCTCTCTAGACCATGATAGAACAGTTTGAATCCACTTCCAATGTTCCTGGCCTTGCTTCCTTTCCATCTGGTCTCCTGGACACACAGAATATCTGCCTTCCTTCTCTTCATCATGTCTGCAAGCTTTCTGCCTTTACCAGTCATTGTCCCTATGTTCAGAGTCCCTACTCTAACCTCCAAATTCCTGCCTTTACTTCTCTCTTGCTGCCTTCTAACCCACCTTCCTCCTCTCCTCTTTGATGGTCTTCGACCTACAGTAGTCCAATTGGTAGTCCACTGGATGCGGTCGTTGTTAACCCGGGCCTCGACCGATCCGGTATGGCAATCATATCTGTGATCCGCATGATAGTTTTGGCACAAGTTTTACGCCGGATGCCCTTCCTGATGCAACCCTCACCATTTATCCGGGCTTGGGACCGGCACCAGAATTACACAAAGTATACCCCTAATGGCTGGTTCCTCATCTGAAATGATGCTATTATATCAATATATATCCGGTTCCGGCACCACTCGAGTGGCAGCCCATTACAGAAGCTTGTCCTTTTCACTTCTATTAAATTTTTATTTTTAATATTATTAAATTTCTTTTTTCTTAATCAGTTAAGTTTTTACATAGTATCTGTCATTACGTTAATATCTGCTTACACTCCACTCAGCCATGTTCAGGACAGTGGTGTTTTTCCTGCTCGTTTTGGGAGCTTTCTTTGTGTTCATGCTGGGGGAGCATGAGTGCAGCCATGGCTCCATTGTTTACACTAGAGAACAGCTGTTAGCACTTAGCAACACTGTTGCTACACCAGAGGGCTTTGCTGAGATTCCACGTGAGCTGAGGAGGCGAAGAAGGGGAAAATGCACCCGTGTTGAGCGTCGCACTCAGAAAAGAGGCTATAAACCCATTCTTCCCTCGGTCATGGGGAACCTACGATCGCTCTTCAATAAAGTGGACGAGTTAACGGCACTGACGCGACACCAGCAGGAATACCGGCAGTGCAGCCTGCTGTTTACGAAGTCGTGGCTAACTGAGCTAACCCTGGATGCTAACATTGTGCTGGAGGGCTTCCAAATTCGGCAGGAAGATAGGACAAAGGAAAGCGGTAAGAGGAAAGGATGAGCACTGGCTGTGTACATGAGCGACAAATGATGCAATCTAAGACACATTACTGTTAAAGAACAGATATGCAGCAGGGATGTTGAAGTGTTAGCTGTTAGTGTGCGGCCATACTATCTATCTCACAAATTCTCGCATGTTTTCGCGATAACTATGTACATTCCTCCCTCTGCAGATGCGTGCACGCTATGTGACGTCATCCACTCAGTCACGAGCAAACTCCAAACACAGCATCCACAAGCGCTCATCCTCAGTTCTGGGGATTTCAGTCATGCTTCCCTGTCCTCCACACTTCCCAACTTCAAACAGTATGTGTCTTGCAACACAAGAGACAATAAAACACTGGACCTGTTTTATGCAAACACCAAATATGCATATAACACAGCCCCCCTCCCACCCTTGGGCAAGTCGGATCACAGTCTGGTACATCTCCTGCCTGTCTACAAATCCATTGTTCACAGTTGTCCTGTCAACACAAGATAGGTGAGAAGTTGGTCCGACGGGGCCTGTGAGGCTCTGAAGGACTGCTTTGAAACAACAGATTGGGAGGTTCTCTGTGAACCACAGGGTAAGGATGTTGATGGTCTCACTGATTGCATCACAGACTACATCAATTTCTGTGTGGAGAACACCAAGACTGTACGGTGCTTTTCCAATAACAAGCCCTGGGTTACCTCAGAGCTTGCCCTTCTGGAAGAAAAGAAGAGGCATTTAGATCTGGAAACAAAGAGGAAATGAGGAGAGTACAGAAGGAGCTGCGGAGGAAACTCAGGGAGGGCAAAGACTAGTACAGGAAGAGAATGGAAGGCCAGGTGCAACAGAACAATGCAATTGGATTTTGGAGGGGTCTTAAAATCATCTCAGGTTTTAAGGAGTCCAACAGGTAAACTGTAGGAAATCTGCAAGGGTCAAATGACCTCAATTCCTTCTTCAACAGATTTGATCTGGTAGCTGACCCTCCCTCAGCTCAGCTTGCACCCCTGCTTTCGGCTCCCGGCATTCAGCCCTATGCTCCTCTGTCCCTAACCAGATAACAAGTGTGGAGGGAACTGAGGAAGATGAAGGTGAGGAAGGCAGCAGGTCCAGATAACATCAGTCCTGGGATCCTGAGGTACTGCGCAGAACAACTGTGTGGGATAGTAAAGGACATTTTCAACCTAATCCTGAAACAGGAGAGAGTGCCAGTACTCTAGAAGACATCGTGTGTAGTACCTATCCCAAAAACTGCACACCCCAGTGATCTGAATGGCTACAGACCAGTGGCACTGACCTCGCATCTGATGAAGGCTCTGGAAAGACTTGTTCTTGCCCATCTTCGACCACTGATGGGACCAGCTATGAATCCTCTGCAGTTTGTCTAAAAGCCAGGCACTGGAGTGGAGGATGCAATAACTTACCTACTCCACAGATCCATCGCTCATCTTGAAAAGGCAGGAAGTGCTGTTAGAATCCTGCTCTTTGATCTATCAAGTGTTTTCAACACCATCAAGCCCACTCTACTAGGGAGCAAGATAGAGAGAGCAGGGGTGGATCACCATCTCATCACATGGACTATGGACTACCTCATGAACAGACCACAGTATGTGTGACTTAAGGACTGTGTATCAGAAACACTGCTCTGCAGCACAGGGGCCCCATAGGTAACAGTCCTGGCCCCATTCATCTTCACCCTCTACACTGCGGACTTCACCCACAACACCTCAACCTGTCACCTCCAGAAATTCTCTGATGACAACGATGAAAGGGAATTCATAGAAGTTACAAGGGATTTTGTGGACTGGTGCCAGCAGAACTGCCTCCAGATCAACACAGGTAAAACCAAAGAGCAGGTGGTGGATTTCCGCAGGACTAAGTTCTCCTCAACCACTCCAGTGAACACCCAGGGAAGGGACATTGAGATTGTCAAGACCTACAAGTACCTGGGTGTTCATCTAAACAACAAACTGGACTGGTCTAGCAACACACGCCCCGTATAAGAAAGGCCAGAGCAGACTTCACCTGCTGAGGAGGCTCCGGGCCTTTGGAATACAGGGTGGACTTCTCCACTCTTTTTATGACTCTGTGGTGGCATCAGCCATCTTCTATGGCATTGTCTGCTGGGGAGGTGGCATGACAGCAGCAGACAGGAAGAAATTGGACAAGCTTATCAGGAAGGCTAGTTCTGTCCTGGGCTGTGCGCTGGACCCAGTGGGGAAGGTGGCGGAGAGGAGGATGTTGGCCAAGCTTGAATCCATAATGGACAACCCCTCTCACCCACTACAGGAGGCAGATACAGCACTGGGAAGCTCCTCACTGCTGTTCGGCTTTACAATAAAAACCTCCCCAAGCAGAGACTGAGGCACTCTCTGTCGTGAGCACACTATGGATTCACACCTCACTCTATCATAGTGCACTCTGTCATGAACACACCACATAGACCTATATACCCATCCTCAAATTAATATGCAATATCTGCTGCTGACAGAATGGTACAAGTGCAATACATACACAAGTTCTGTGCAATATCTGTAATTACTACTGTGCAATATTTACAATTTCTGAGCAATATCTAGTCATTACCTGCTCAGAAATGTACAATATCCATACAACTGCATGTGTAAACTGTAAATTTGTATAGTTTCTTGACTTTATATTTTTTCTGCTAACAGACACCTTATTTATTCATTTATTTATTTCTGTAGTATATCTCATATTTTGTATTTTGTATGATGTCCGTCTTTGTCTACTACTGCTCTTTATCTGCTTACTGTGTATTCTGCTGTAACAATGCAAATTTCCTCCAGTGGGATAATAAAAGTCCTATCTTATCTTATCTTATACCATAATCTGTTGCAATTATATATTTTTACTTACATCTTGTCTTGACTCCAGCCTTTTTTTTAATTGATTTGTTTTATAAAAACAAATTCATACAAATTCATACACTATCCTGAGAAAGTTGGCCCAGTGTTTTACCTTTGGCAGCACATAAATAGAACCCATATAGAACCTATAGTGCTATATAGAACCATGAATTCTTAAAGAATGTTTTCCTTGCATGGTGAAATAGTTATTCAGATTGATGGAGAATGTGCTATATATGGTTTTATATAGAATTTCTTTGAAAATGGTCCTGTACAGCACCAAAAGGGTTCTTCTGTTATTAAAAGCTTAAAATCATAGCAATGATTCAGAAGTAAATCTCAGAAGTAGATCAAGATTTTTAAGGTCTAAGTGTGTAAAACACACACACATATATATATATATATATATATATATATATATATATATATATATATATATATATATGTGTGTGTGTGTACATAGTGGGGCAAAAAAGTATTTAGTCAGCCATTGATTGTGCAAGTTCTCCTACTTAGAAAGATGAGAGAGGTCTGTAATTTTCATCATAGAAAAAAAATCCAGGAAATCACATTGTAGGATTTTTAAAGAATTTATTTGTAAATTATGGTGGAAAATAATTATTTGGTCACCCACAAACAAGCAAGATTTCTGGCTCTCACAGACCTGTAACAACTTCTTTAAGAAGTTCTTCTGTCCTCCACTCATTACCTGTATTAATGGCACCTGTTTGAGTTCATTATCTGTATAAATCACACCTGTCCACAACCTCAAAGAGTCAGACTCCAAACTCAACCGTGGCAAAGAAACAAAGAGCTGTCGAATGACACCAGGAAGAAAATTATAGACTTGCACCAGCCTGGGAAGAGTGAATCTACAATAGGCAAGCAGGTTGGTGTGAATAAATCAACTGTGGGAGCAATTGTAAAAAAATGAAAGACATATAAGACCACTGATAATCTCCCTCGATCTGGGGCACCACGCAAGATCTCATCCCATGGGGTCAAAAGGATCATGAGAACGGTGGGTAAAAATCCCAGAACTACATGGAGGGACCTGCAGAGAGCTGGGACCAAAGTAACAAAGGCTATCCTCAGTAACACACTATGCCGAGAGGGACTCAAATCCTGCAGTACCAGACGTGTCCCCCTGCTTAAGCCAGTACATGTCCAGGCCCATCTGAAGTTTGCCAGAGAGCATACGGATGATCCAGAAGAGGATTGGGAGAATATCATGTGGTCAGATGAAACCAAAATAGAACTTTTTGATAAAAACTCAACTCGTTGTGTTTGGAGGAAGAAGAATGCTGAGTTGCATCCCAAGAACACCATACTTACTGTAAACAATGGGGTTGGAAACATCATGCTTTGGAGCTGTTTTTCTGCAAAGGGACAGGACGACTGATCCGTGTTAAGGGAAGAATGAACGGGGCCTTGTATCATGAGATTTTAAGCCAAAACCTCCTTCTATCAGTGACAGCATTGAAGATAGAACGTGGCTGGGTCTTCCAGCATGACAATGATCCCAAACACACCGTTCGGGCAATGAAGGAGTGGCTCCGTAAAAAGCATTTCAAGGTCCTGGAGTGGCCTAGCCAGTCTCCAGACCTCAACTCCATAGAAAATTTGTGGAGGGAGTTGAAAGTCCATGTTGCCCAGCGACAGCCTCAAAACATCACTGCTTTAGAGGAGATCTGCACGGAGGAATGGGCCAAAATACCAGCTACAGTGTGCAAACCTGGTGAAGGACTTGCAGGAAACATTTGACGCCTGTCATTGCCAACAAAGGTTATGTTACAAAGTATTGAGTTGAACTTTTGTTATTGACCAAATACTTATTTTCCACCATATTTTACAAATAAATTCTTTAAAAATCCTACAATGTGATTTCCTGGATTTTTTTTCTCATTTTGTCTCTCATAGTTGAAGTGTACCTATGATGAAAATTACAGACCTCTCTCATCTTTCTAAGTAGGAGAACTTGCACAATCAATGGCTGACTAAATACTTTTTTGCCCCACTGTATATATATATATATATATATGAACGTTGTGAGGTGGCCGCAGAAGACAGATGCATGCAGATATTAAACAGCAGGTTTTAATATAAAAACAGGAGACAGGCAAAAATGTGGTTGAAGAGGAGTTCAAGAGTCGATACACAGACTCCACAACACACTGCGACAGTACAGAGGTGAAAATACCAAGAAGCGAAAAACAGTTAATCCAGGCAGAGGTCAAACAATGAAATCATTGTCATTATTACAATCGCTTGGTATGATCTCATAGATACAATACTTTGCGCTATACCTGATCTAAGCCATGGCTCAAATACACAAGTGAATCACATCAGAATTCGGGAGACCGTGAATGCTAATAGGTGTGTGCGCAAGAGTCCAAAGTCACATGGTCTTGTATAGACTCCTGGGAGATGGATTCTGAATGGGGTTTCTCCGGATGCGTGACAAACGTGCTGAAGATGTAACCTTGAGGGTACCACCACCAGTGACAGCATCTGCACCCTGAAGGGTACAGCTTATTTGGAGATTGTATGTACAACCCCATTTACAAAAAATTGGGACGTTGTGCAAAATGTAAATAAAAATAGGATGCAATGATGTGCAAATCATGTAAATCATGTTTTTAAAGGAAACCTTTGGTGAAACTTTTATTGTTTTTTGAAAAATTATTTGCCCATTTTGAATTCGATGCCAACAAATGTTCCAAAGAAGTTGGGACGTGGGGCCTGTTTACTGCTGTGTTTCATCACCTCTTCTTTCAACACAGTGTTTGGGAACTGAGGAGACATTGCTGTAGTTTTGAAAGTGAAATATTTTCCTGGTCTGGTTTGTTGCAGGATTTCAGCTGCTCGTCAGTTTCAGCAGCTTGTGTATTATTTTTCATTTCATAATGCGCCAAATGTTATCAGTGGGTGACAGGTCTGGACTGCAGGCAGGTCAGTTCAGCACCCAGACTCTTTTAATAGTTTAATAGTAAAATGCTGCTGTAATACATGCAGAATGTGGTTTGACATTGTTTTAATGAAATAATCAAGGCCTTCCCTGAAAAAGATGTCGTCTGGATGGCAGCATATGTTGCCAAAACATGTATATATCGTTCAGCATTAATGGTGCCTTCACAGATGAGCACGTCACCCACACCATGTGCACGATTGCCCCCCTAAACAATCATAAATACTGGCTTTTGAACTGTGCACTGATATCAAGCTGAGTGGTCTTTAGCCCAGTGTCAAGGATTTCCAAAAAGAATTTCAGTTGATGTTGATTCGTCGGACCACAGGACACTTTTCCACTTTCCCTCAGTCCATTTTAAATGAGCTCAGGCCCAGAGAAGGTGGCAGCATTTCTGGATCCTGTTTATATCTGCTTTCTTCTTTGTGTTTTAGAGTTTTAACTTGCATTTGTGGATGCAGTGATGAACTGTTTTCACAGACAGTGGTTTTCAGAAGTGTTTGAGCATATGCAGTGATTTCCACTACAGAATCATGTTCGTTTTTTAATGCAGTGCTCCCTGAGGGCCCAAAGATCATAGCCAGCAAATACTGGTTTTTGGCTTTGTCCCTTATATACAGAGTTTTTTCCAGATTCTCTGAATCTTTTAATGTTATGTACTGTAGACAATGAAAAACAGAAGTTCTTTGCTATTTTATGTTGAGAAATGTTCTTCTTGAATTGTTGCACTATTTGATCATGCAGTCTTTCACAGAGTGATGCACCACTCCCCGTCTTTACTTCTGAAAGACTCCGCCTCTCTGAGATGCTTTTACACCCAATCATGTTACTGACCTGTTGCCAATCAACCACCAGGTGTTTTTTTTAGCATTATACAACATTACCAGCCTTTTGTTGCCCCTGTCCCAGGTTTTTTGGAACGTGTTGTTGGCATCAAATTCAAAATGTGCAAATATTTTCCAAAAAAGAATACAGTTTCTCAGTTTCAACATTGGTGTGTTGCCTTTATTTTCAATTTTTGATGTTTCCAATGAAATACAGTGTTTAAATGATTTGCTAATCATTGCAAATTGTTTTTATTTACATTTTGCACAGCGTCCCAACTTTTTTGGAAATGGGGTTGTAGGTCATACAGCTTTCTATAAGGAACCATCTGCCAAATACAGGTGAAAGTGGGCATGTTATTTATGTCCACAGCCTCCTCAATCCGACTTATCAGCCAACTGACTATGTTTACTGAGGAGCTGTCACACACTGAAAATCCATACTCGATTTGCTTGATTCTAATCACCATCGGCTCTCATCCGTTCCGACTCCAGTGGAGTGTCGAGGGAGGACTAGGCCAGCTCCTTAGAGTGAAAACTGTTTATCTGCACTGAGGAAGAGAAAACTTGTTATTTCGCCACTAGGTTTCCAGCCGTTTAGTCAATGACCGCTATCAGATCTGCCTGTGTGATGTCCTTTAGATGCAGAAAAACACGGCGTTTGTGGGGGTGCATCTTCATTTGTTAGCTGTCTTTCAGCGCAGACAGGAAAGGTCAGAGCTGAGGGCTATAAAGACACTGGCCTGTGGAAATTGACAACACAGCATGTGGAGGTGACATGGGGTGCTGGCTTGGTTGCAATGAACCTTTGTGCCTGAAATGAATTAACCTCTTAAACTCTTCATGTTCAGTTCTTCACAATCATAATTACAGAAATTCACATTGTTTTCATGTTAGTTACTCAATAAGACATAGTAGATAAGTTTAAGATTAATAAACAGAGGGTAGAGGGATACATTCAGAGGGTCAGGCATGCACATTTTGGGCAAACAAAAAATTCCTTACTTTTTCAAATAGAACAGTCAACACAATTTCAAAGTTTCAGAATATACAACCCCAATTCCAATGAACCTGGGACATTGTGTACAACATAAATAAAAACAGAATACAATGATTTGCAAATCTTTTTCAATCTATATTCAATTGAATACACGACAAAGACAATATATTTAATGTTCAAACGGATAAACGGATAAAAGTTTTTTTGCAAATATTCACTCATTTTGAATTTGATGCCTGCAACACATCCCAAAGAAATTGGGACAGGGGCAACAAAAGACTGGGAAAGTTGAGGAATGCTCAAAAAGCACCTGTTTGGAACATTCCACAGGTTAATTGGAAACAGGTGAGTGTCATGATTGGGTATAAAGGGAGCATCCCTGAAAGGCTCAGTGATTCACAAGCAAGGATGGGGCGAGGTTCACCACTTTGTGAACAACATTGTTGAGAACAATGTTTCTCAACATGCAATTGCAAGGAATTTAGGGATTTCATCATCTACAGTCCATAATATCATCAAAAGATTCAGAGAATCTGGAGAAATCTCTGCAAGTAATCGGCAAGGCAGAAAACCAACATTGAATGCCCGTGACCTTCGACCCCTCAGGCGGCACTGCATTAAAAACCAACATCATTCTGTAGCGGATATTACCACATGGGCTCAGGAACATTTCAGAAAACCATTGTCAGTGAACACAGTTCGTCGCTCCATCTACAAGTGCAAGTTAAAACTCTGCAATGCAAAGCGAAAGCCATATATCAACAACACCCAGAAACGCCGCCGGCTTCTCTGGGCCCGAGCTCATCTGAGATGGACTGACGCAAAGTAGAAAAGTGTCCTGTGGTCTGACGAGTCCACATTTCAAATTGTTTTTGGAAATCATGGACGTTGTGTCCTCCCGGGCCAAAGAGGAAAAGGACTGTCCAGATTGTTATCAGCGCAAAGTTAAAAAAACAGCATCTCTGATGGTATAGGGGTATGGGGTAACTTGCACATCTGTGAAGGCACCATTAATGCTGAAAGGTACATACAGGTTTTGGAGCAACATATGCTGCCATCCAAGCTACCTTTTTAATATAAAATATAACAATGGAGACCCCGGACTGTTGAACAACTGAAGTTGTACATCAAGCAAGAATGGCAAAGAATTCCACCTACAAAGCTTCAACAATTAGTGTCCTCAGTTCCCAAACGCTTACTGAGTGTTGTTAAAAGGAAAGGTGATGCAACACAGTGGTAAACATGCCCCGTCCCAACTTGTTTGGAACGTATTGCAATCATCAAATTCAAAATGAGTGAATATTTGCAAAAAACAATAAAATTGTTCCGTTACAAACAATAAATATCCGTTTGAACATTAAATATCTTGTCTTTGTAGTGTATTCAAGTAAATATAGGTTGAAAAGGATTTGCAAATCATCATATTTCGTTTTTATTTATGTTTTACACAACATCCCAACTTCATTGGAATTGGGGTTGTACATTCTACCCTCTTCCACTTACCATGCTGCATTCTAGTCTTTACAGTTAAAAAAATGAAAACTAAGCTGTCTGTTCTGTATAAATTAGTTTTTGTGATGTCACACAAAAAAAAAACATATCTATCTCTTCTGTTTAACTCTGTGCATTCAGTCTCATGTTTTAGGAATGTTTCCATTTAGACTGCTTTCTTCAACACAGAGCAGTCACTAAGAGCAGAGGCCATTTACAAAAATATAGTCTTTCCCATTACAAAAAAAGGTGCAGATCTAAGAGTATTATCGTAAACTGGGAGTGTTAGTGCTGTTGTCCCACTGCTCTTACTCACTGACTCACTCAGGTTTGTTGACAGTGGAGCTGAGGGGTGCTGATATCTCAGCTCTCATGTTTATGCTACCTTTCTTGCTCTCCCTCTTAGTTAGGCTGTAATGACTTGACCTGCTTCACTCTGTTGACACTGTATACTGCAGTCAGTCTCTCTTAACAGAACTGTCTGTGTGTTTCTTTGCTGAAATGAACAACTCTCCTGTGTGGTCTGATGCTGTTGCTTCATCTGGCTTCATGAGGTGCCCACTGAACTTTCTCTAGATAGACAAAGCACTTCTTGTAAGTCGTTCTGGATAAGAGCATTTGCTAAATGCTGTAAATGTAAATGTAAATACTTGCCAGCCTTCTGGACCAGTTCGATCACCATGGAGCTTCCTGCTGTACAATGCTGTGCAAACCTCACCTGCATGCACTGACCTTCCTAATGATACTGCTGCACTCAAACTATTCAATCATTGCCATTGCTTCACCTGCTTCACTGCTTTTGTGTATTTTAATATTTCATACTAACATTAACACCTTATATTCTCCTGATTTTGCTCTTGTGGTATTGTTTGCTGTCTTGTGTTAACCAGAGGAGGTTGGTTTCCCCTTTTGAGTCTTGGTTCCTCCTGAAGTTTCTTGCTCTTTCTTGCTCTTATGGTTTTTTCCTTGCCACTGTGGCCTTTGGCTTGCTCATGGGTGCCTGGACCCAGATTTTTCTGTAAAGCAGAATCGAAACAACGTCTATTGTAAATTGTGCTATATAAATGAACTGACCTGACTTGACTTACTGTTTATCAACCTTACAGTACTTTTTTTCACAAAAGATAAAAATCAAATCAAATTTATTTGTATAGTGCTTTTTACAACTGATGTTGTCATAAAGCAGCTTCACAGAATTCCAGAAAAGACAGAATTTTAACAAGAATGTAACCCCCCCCCCCCCCCCCCAAGTGATTATACAACTAATATTAATAGCAGTAGTATTGGTGGTAGGAATAGCTAGGAGTCTATGAAAACATCAGTGTAGGGTGGGCATCTAGTAGGTGGTGGTAGCTGGGGCATGGGCAGCTGGTCTGAAGAGTCAGTCATCCTTCAGTGTCCAGCCAGACATGTGGGCGGTTGTATACTCGGAAAAAAGGCAGGGAGAGGGATTAGTTTTATTCTGTCTGTTTGTACGTAAAACAGGGGATGTAAACATTTACAGAGTGTTGCTAATGACTCCGGCACATCTGACTATGACAGCTTAACTAAAAGGAGAGAACCAGAAGAACACACAGACACGAGAGCACTCTGAAACAGTTTGGCATCCCTCTGCTCCACCGTCCACTGCATGCGAGCAGCAGGACGACAGCACCAGCGTCTCAGTTTACTATAATTCCCTGTGTCCATGGACCCCTGGATCTGCTGCTTTTATCTAAGGGGAACATTAATTACCAAAAGCTAAACTGAACAAGTGAGTTTTCAGCCTAATTTTAAAGATTGCGACTAAGTCTGAGTCCCAAACATTTTCTGGAAGATCATTCCAGAGTTTGGTGACTTTATAAGAAAAAGCTCTTCCCCCAGCTGCAGCCTTATGAATTCTGGGGACTATTAATAAGCCAGCACTCTGTGATCTGAGTAGTCGTGATGGCTCGTAATGGGAAATAAGGTCTTGCAGGTACTCAGGAGCGAGCCCATGTAGGGCTTTACACGTCAATAAAAGAATTTTATAATAAATACAGAATTTAACAGGCAGCCAATGAAGTGATGATAGCACTGGACTGATATGATCAAATTTTCTAGTTTTAGTGAGGACCCTGGCTGCAGCATTTTGGACTAGTTGAAGTTTGCTTAGATTCCTGCTTGTACATCCTGACAGTAGTGCGTTACAGTAGTCTAGCCTGGAAGTAATAAAGGCATATACTAATGTTTCTGCATCTCGCAGGGATAGGGTATTTCTTATATTGGCAATGTTGCGAAGATGTGAAAAAGCTGTTCTAGTGATGCTGCCTATGTGTTGATCGAATGATAAATCTGAATCAATTATGAAGCCAAGATTTTTTGCTGCTGAGCCAGGTGTAACTGGAAAGTTGGTGAGATTTAAAATTAAATCTGGTAATTTATTTCTTGCCAATTTTGGACCCAGAAGGAGAACCTCTGTTTTGTTATTGTTTAGTAGGAGGAAGTTCCGTAACATCCAGCATTTCACATCTTTTACACAGTCCTCCATTTTCTTTAATCTGTATTTGTCATCAGGCTTGGCTGATATGTACAGTTACATACCGTCTGCATAACAGTGAAAGTTAATGCCATGGTTAATTATAACTGTGTCTAACGGTAACATGTATAGTGTAAATAATAATGGTCCTAAAATAGAGCCTTGTGAAACTCCAAATCTTACTTTTGAATAATTGGATGATAAATTGTTTACACTGACGAGCAGATAACATTCTGTTAGGTAAGATTGGAACCATGATAGGGCTGTCCCTGTGATTCTAACCATGTTTTCTAACCTTTCTAGGAGAATATTGTGGTCTATTGTATCGAAAGCTGCACTGAGGTCAAGTAGTACTATCAGGAATACATAACCTTGATCAGAGGCAAGAAGAAGATCATTAGTTATCTTAACTAGAGCAGTCTCAGTGCTGTGATGTGGCCTGAATCCAGATTTGAATTTTTCATATATATGGTTCTTATATAGATATGAACTAAATTATTAGTACACAGCTTTATCTAAGACCTTCGATATAAATGGTAAGTTACAAATAGGCCTGTAATTAGACAAAACACTAACATCAAGATTTGGTTTCTTGATCAGAGGTTTGATAACTGCTAGTTTAAAAGCTTTGGGTACATGGCCCAGAATAAAGCATGAGTTTACTATAGTTAAAAGAGGGTTTATAATGACTGGCAGTACTTCTTTGAGTAATTTTGAGGGAATTGCATCGAGTATGCAGGTTGAGCAATTTGCAGAGGGGGTAATCTTCTCTAGCTCTAGCTGTGGGAGTGGGTAAAAAGTTTCCAGCCTTTTTTCTACAACTGTGTTTTGTTTTATATCAGCCATGTCAGATGACAGCCAAGTTGGATTTAATACTGTGGGTTGAATTTGTTGTCTAATATTTTCAATTTTATTATTAAAGAAGTCCATAAAAACGTTTCTGGTTCAGTACCTGCCTGGATTTTTTGTGATTCGGGAAATCACACTAAACTGAACTCTAGGATTATATTTATTATTCTCGATCAGCAAAATGACAAAAGAGTCATGTAAAATGAATTTTGACCTGTGTTGATACATAAACCCATTCAAACATATTAAAATATATGGGATAAAATATAAAAATGTAAAAATGTAATATATAGTCTTTTTAAATCTACTTTATTTGGTTCCACATAATTGAGTTTCATTAGAAGGTTTCAAATACATATGAAAAGAGTCAAAACTGTAACACAGTTTGCTTGTCAGTTATCTGCTTTTCCACTCCATGAGTTTTATTTACGTGGTATCTTTCCCAAGCTCTGAATTGTGCACAAATCAGAGAACACCCTTCATTTACTTAATTCATAGACAAAATGGCCATTAAGTATATGTTATTCATTTTCAGGAGATATTACTTTTAAGATTATAGATAAGATAATCCACTTGCAGAAGGAAGGAGAGAATATGTTTCCTAGCAACCACTTGGAAGACCTGGTAGACACCAAAACTGCTCCCATCAGATCTGAAAAAATTCATCCTTCCACTGTGAGAAGATAACTCAGTGATATGGGTCTGAAAGGATGCGTAGCTGTCAATAGGCCTCACTGAGAAAAGGAGACAGACACATCAAACAAAGAAGCTTTAAAATGGATTGACCACCCCAGAGTCCAGACCTCAACATCACTATGTGTTTGGATTACTTGAAAAGAATGGATGCTTGAATAAAGGAAAAGAGTGACACACTGAACAGTGAAATGTTTGATATTATATTTAGCTGCTGAGGTATCTGTTAAAACAGCAAAGAAAACTAACATTCAACAGAAGAAAAACAAAGAGCAGATCTACGAGGAAGCAAGAGGTAAATATAGCACATAATATAATAAGGTCCATCATTATCATGGCTGAGAGAAAAGCTCTGCAAAATGTTTAGCCTTTAGCCTTACAACGACCTGCAATCTGCAATAAACATAAAGCACACACTCACACGCTCACTCTGTCATTCTCGCTCTCTCTCATGGACCTTGTATGAAGATGCTTCTCACGGCTAGTGCAGGGTGAGGCCATGTGACTAATGAGTTCAGACATTACAATCAGAGAATTTAAATAAGGCTGTTGAATCCCATTATCCAAATGTGCAAATGTTCAATATGAACATGTAGTGCTTTTTACTCATATTTTAACATTCCGATCTGTCATTATGAACTCAAGTTTATGCCACTAGCACAGTCGAGCACAGTGCTCTTTCCTGTTGGCAAAACAGCTAAATGAAATTACAGGGAACCGAGAGAGTACTGTGATGTGAGCCTTTTTTCACAAGAGACACGAATTCCACACTGCAATGCAAATATATTAGTTATTATGAGTGCTCAAGTAAATAGCCTAAATACTGAATAGTGTTAAAAAAATAAATAATGTGGGAAGCTTGTAGACCTATTTATATATTTACTGAGAAATAAGATGTTTGTAAATAACCTGTGGTGCTTTTATCCCAAAAGTGCACTATTTTGGTCAAACCGAATAGGCCAGTATTTAGGGTGAAATGGGGGGAAAAGTGCCCTAATGATATGACTATTTACAGTAAAGATAAACTAGATCTGTGCATGAGTTGGATGTATGTATAGGATGATGATCCATAAGTTTTTGTACAGGTGGAGTAAAAAACCTGGTAAAGCTGACATTTTTCTTTTTATACAGGGATGGATAATGGCCTCTCGAGGCCTCTGGGCACAAATGTCCTTGGAGGCCACCTGCCGTCCATTCATTTCCTTTCTTTGCTTTTCTCTTAGAAGCACTGCTATTCCAACATTGATTATCTATTATAGATCCTGTTCTGCATGCTAAAAGGCATTCAATGTCAGTCAAGTTATGCTCTTGAAAATTCTCACAACCCTCATACTAAGTCTTTGACTGGACACCAAATATCACCAGTTTTCTTTGTTTCTGGTAAATATTAGAGATGCACCGATGCCATATTTTCCCTTCTGAAGCCAATACCAATACCTGATCATTTAGTATCGGCCGATACTGATACAAACTCTGTCTACACACACAAACGCACACACGCACACACACACACGCACATATACATCTTCTAAGCTGCTTATTCTTCTGGGTCACGGCTGGGAGCTGGAGCTTATCCCAGCAGTTATTGTGTGGAACACACAGACATATGCATTCACACACACACACACACACACACACACACACACACACACACACACACACACATAGAGGCAATTTAGTGTGTCCAATTGGTCTCTGGACTGTGGGAGGAAACCAGAGTACCCAGAGGAAACCCTCGCAGACATGGGGAGAACATGCAAACTCTATACAGAAAGGACCCTGGTCACCCGGGAATTGATAACTCTGTCTAACCTATCTCAACAATAAGTCCTGATGTTTATAAACTTACATTTTTAAATATTTTATCTTGGTAAAATCTATGTTCTGCATCACAAATCACTCAGCTTGCCTGGATGGCATTTAATTGTTGGATTATATTTATTAGATGCTTTGGAAAACTTGTTTTTGTTTATTTGCTGTATATATCTGGTATTTACTATCATATAATTAGTAATAAGAACCACGCTTAACAACTTAAGTAAATGCAAAATATCTTTATTGTGCAAAACAGTGAGAAACAGAACAGAACAGCATACAGATAAACCAGCAGTAATTACACATCAGCACAGAGTAGCTTCTCTGGCTCAAAAACAGAGCTCAGTGTTGTTTCACATCCAAATTCCTCAAGTCATTTGTCAGGTAAGTGGCTGCCATTACGTGTTCTGCCATGAGAATTTTTACGGCTGATTGACATTGCACACCACTGATGCGTTGCTAAGTTCCATCTACTGGTGCGCACACATGCTCAGACGTACTGATATCACCATCACCAATACTGAATACTGCATCTAAATGCCAGTATCAGTGCTGATACCAAAGCAGTACCTGTATCATATCTGTGTTATATATTATTCAGTATCTGTATCAGTGCAACACTAGGAAATATTGATTTAAACTTGTTTATTTACCACCACTATGCATCATTATGTATCATCATTGTATTTGTGGCTCATTTATAGTGCTGGGCAAATTATTTTTATTTATAAGTGTAGTTATTTGTGGGCCTGTGAATGGACTGGCCCAGGGTCTGCAGAGATCAGTAGGCAGTTTATGGGCTGAGAAATTAACTAGAAATTAACTAGTCTTTTAGCTGCCTCAGGCCTGGCCCCTGGTGGTCAGAAGCTCCTGGGCACTGATCTGACTGGCCTGGTCAGTAAACCATCCCTGTTTTTGTAACCCAAAAATCTCAACATCGGGAATGCACCCCAGCCTGGAATCAGAGGTCACCCTATTGAATTTTGCATCAATTTATCATTTACGTCAAGATGTATTTTTTATGTAAAAAATTTAAATTGAAATTGAGCACGCTATAAATGTTATGTCTTAATAAACTCAATAAACTCAATACTATCCTGGACAAATCATCACACACCCTTCATGATCTACTGGATGAGACAGCGGAGCACCTTCAGCAACAGACTCATTCAGCTCTGCTGTAGTAAGAAACGGTACAGGAGATTGTTTGTACCAATGGTGATCACACTGTACAACACCTCGTCACTGTGCTGGGACTTTATTGTATACTGAGCTACTGACAGGACAGGCTCACTGGGCACCAACTGAGCATTATATATCTCTACTTATATTACTATGCATTGCCAGTGTGTTTATGCATCCAAACATATTGCATATTGCACTGCCATTTGCTTATACAGCCATGCAAATACAACTATTAACGTATGACTGTTGTAATAATTGAAAATAACTATGTTACCTAACAGTGGTGGACAGTAACGAAGTAAATGTAATTTGTTACAATACTTAAGTAGTTTTTCCATTTTGGGTGACTTTTTACTTTCACTCCACTACATTTCAAAGTCAAATATCTTACTTTTTTACTCCACTAGATTATGCGAAATGTGTTGTTCCTTTTGGCTTATGTGTGCATTAAAATGTAACATATGAAAATGAAAGAAGCGCAAAGCAAGAACACCAATCAGGGCACAGTGCGCACTTTGTTTTTAGCTTGTTTTGACCTGTTGGACATACCGACTCAGTGCAAGTGTACAGTTCGACGTCTGTGCAACAGCAGTGCCTATTCCAACATAAATGATGTAACTAACCTAACTTTGTGTAAACAGGCCACAATATGGAAATATGTACACATATATAGTTGTGACTGATGTGTCTATTTTCTGAATTTATACAAACACTTTCATTTCATAGTAATTTTGTTTTTGCAAGTTGATGTTTATGAACAGAGAATTACAGATGCAATATAGGAAAGGAAACTCATTTGTAAACCTAAGTTTAAAACAGGGTTTTATTAACTTTAAACTTGGAACTAAGTTGCAAATAAATCTTAAATTGAAACTTTGCTTGTTCTCAAAATGTTACTCCAGAACCACTCTGTTCTAGCCAATGGAAATTGTTTGCCTTCAGTGTTCTGTGCTTTTGATCATTTTAATAGACATCAGCATCATACTAATTAATGACATTATATAACAACAACAACAACAACAACAACAACAACAACAACAATAATAATAATAATAAAAATGATCTATCTATCTATCTATCTATCTATCTATCTATCTATCTATCTATCTATCTATCTATCTATCTATCTTAATGATTTCATTTTTTTTTCTATTTTGTTTTAATAAGCTATGACAAAAGATTAATGACAGTAATAATCTCATATGTCACTATTGTCCAGTGTATAAATCCCAAGAATGTCAAGATTGCATTCACCCTGATGACATTTCATAATTACATGACAGCCATTCAGTTATCGTATTCAGATTAGATTCAACTTTGATCAGAAGAATAAAGAAAACATTGGGGGAGGGCATCTTACCCTCAGGGGATTCTTTCCCAAAGTTACCCTATGATATTAATGGGTGGTGGAAAAAAATAGCCTGCAAACATTAACATCATTTCAAAACCTTTTCTTTTGATGACTGCACTTCTGGATTCCTGCTGTCATTTGCCATATTCAGTGAGCTTTCTCACTCCACCGATGCAGCTCTGTCCACATCTGCAGCTTTTAACATAGACAAACAGTTACATAATGACGCAAATGCACCTTCTCGAATATGCCCTTGTCACCTCAGTCGACTAGAATTTATCCTCAGTTATATTTCTACACCCAAATCACTGCTTCCCACAGCTTTGAGAAATCCCCCGAGAGACTCCGTAACACAGCCTTTCCCCCTCCAACATATGCTCACATCTGATTATGTTTACAAAGTGTCTCCATTTCTGTCTGTGATTTTCCTGATGTAACATCTAGTCTGTTGAAGAAAACAGGAGTTTTCACATTTGTTCATTAATTATATGTTGACATGAGAAACATATACATGTGGGAAACTGCCAGCAAAACATAACAGGTTTGAAATAGTGAATGTTTCAGGTGTTGAATGAACAGTGCTAAAAAAAAAGCATATCAATTTGATATGAATTATTTCTCACTCATAGCACACTGAAGCAAACATTGTCAAAAGCAGACATTTTAAACTGTTAATCCATAAAATATTGTGTTTGTAAGTAGAAGATGAGGTACTGTATTACAAGATAACCTGAAAAAAGTAAAGCAGAAAGAAGTAAAGCTTTTTGATACAGAATGTGCAAGTGTAATCCTAGCAAAACAGGTTCTATGTAGTACCATTTCGGTACTATCTTCTTAATAAAGAAAAATTAACCATACAAAGAACCACAAGTGTATTTCAGTTGTTTCTTCGAGTGTTCACAGTTCTATATAGAGTTTCATGCAAAGTCTTAAGCACATAAGCACATTGTTTGAACATAATTATCATAAATACATTTTTGCTGGTGAAAGCACCACATATCATTTGCTAATAAAAACAGATACATTGAAAAGGGGGAAAACAAGTTTCTAGCTTTTTCCTGGAGGCATCCAGCCATTATATGGATTGATTCAATTCCATCACCAGTACAGTAAGTTTAACATAATGAAGGTTTTGATTAGCCAAACCAGGCACTGGATGACAGCTACAATTAATACTACATTCTTTAAAAATATTGTTCTTCAAGGGTTCTTCAGTAATGAAAATGGCTGCATATAGAACCATGAGCACTCAAACAACCCTTTTGCATAATTGTAAGTGGTTATTTAAGCATTCCTAGCTTTATTTAGAACCATTAAATTTACTAAGATTCTGGCAAACCGTCAGGCGACCCAGAAGGGGAAAGCAGTGTGCCACTAGCACTGTATATAGTGGAGATGGTGTGCTGCTGACTTCGACTGAAGACGTCATTGGGCAGTGGAAGGAATACTTTGTGGACCTTCTCAATCCCACCGACACATTCTCCAGTGAGGAGGCAGAGTCTGGGGACACGGGAATAGGCTTGTCCATTACTGAGGCCGAAGTTGCTAAGGTAGTTAAAAAGATCCTTGGCGGCAAGGCTCCAGGGGTGGATGAGATCTGTCCCGAGTTCCTCAAGGCTCTGGATATTGTGGGGCTGTCTTGGCTGACATGCCTTTTCAACATTGCGTGGACATCGGGGGCGGTGCCACTGGATTGGCAGACTGGGGTGGTGGTGCCTCTTTTTAAAAAGGGGGACCCAAGGGTGTGTTCCAACTACAGGGGAATCAAACTCCTCAGCCTCCCTGGTAAGGTCTATGCAGGGGTACTGGAGAAGAGAGTCCGGCTTATAGTCAAACCTTGGACTCAGAAGGAGCAGTGCGGGTTCCGCCCTGGTCGTGGAGCACTGGACCAACTCTTCACCCTCTCCAGGATTCTGGAGGGTTCATGGGAGATTGCCCAACCAGTCCACATGTGCTTTGTGGATTTGGAGAAGGCATTCGACTGTTTTCCCCGAGGTATTCTGTGGGAGGTGCTTTGGGAGTACAGGGTACATGGTTCTTTGCTACGAGCCATTCAGGCCCTGTACAATCAAAGCAGTAGTTTGGTTCGCATAGCCGGCAGTAAGTCAGACTCATTCACAGTGAGAGTTGGACTCTGTCAGGGCTGCCCTTTGTCACCGATTCTGTTCATATTTTTTATGGATAGAATTTCTAGGCGCAGTTGGGGGATGGAGGGTGTCCGGTTTGGTGACCTCAAGGTCACATCGCTGCTGTTTGCAGATGATGTGGTCCTATTGGGGACATCAGGCCGTGAACTTCAGCTTTCGCTGGATCGGTTTGCAGCCGAGTGTGAAGCGGCCGGGATGAGAATCAGTACCTCCAAATCTGAGGCCATGGTTCTCAGACAGGAAAGGGTGGAGAGCCCTCTCTGGGTTAGGAATGAGCTCTTGCCTCAAGTGGAGGAGTTTAAGTATCTCAGGGTCTTGTTCACGAGTGATGGTAAAAGGGAGCAGGAGATTGACAGGTGGATTGGTGCTGGGTCAGCAGTGATGCAGGCTCTTTACCGGTCTGTTGTGGTAAAGAAAGAGCTGAGCCATAAGGCAAGGCTCTCGATTTACCGGTCGATCTACGTTCCCACCCTCACCTGTGGTCATGAGCTTTGGGTAATGACCGAAAGAACGAGATCGCGAATACAAGTGGCCGAAATGAGTTTCCTCCGCAGGGTGTCTGGACTCTCCCTTAGAGATAGGGTGAGAAGTTCGGTCATCCGGGAGGGACTTGGAGTAGAGCCTCTGCTTCTCCACGTCGAGAGGAGCCAGTTGAGGTGGTTCGGGCATCTGGTTAGGATGCCTCCTGGACGCCTCCCTTGGGAGGTGTCACAGGCAAGTCCACTCGGGAAGACCCAGGACATGCTGGCATGACTATATCACCCAGCTGGCCTGTGAGCGCCTCGGAATCCCCCCCAGGGAGCTAGTGGAAGTGGCTGGGAGGTCTGGGCCCAGCTTAGGATTGCTTAGGATGCTGCCCCCGCGACCCGAACCCCGGAGAAGCGGAAGATGATGGATGGATGGATGGATGGTTTCCTTGAGGAGACATCTGGGAATGGTTAAAAACACTGACATATATAAAATCACCACTTATTAAAATCATGTTAATTGTGTTTTATTCCCCCCATGACCCAGTGGCTTAGAAATAGATAAGTGGCTTAGAAGACCTTTGAATGACCAATGTTTCAAGTGTCTACATGCTCAAAAACTAAGAGTTGAGTAAATACACTAAATAGCACAGTAAAAAACAGTGACTTCTAGCCATTTAATACAAAAACAACATATAGCACCACCTGGATATCCATACTTGAACAAAATGGATAAGCAGTCCCAAGACCTAACCTAAAACTACAAGCCATTTTTTCTTGTGCTTTGTTCTAAGAGCTTAATTTATATTCTATGAATGATCCATGCTCAGAGCTTATCGAGATTAATGTGCCGTGCTGTGTAATCACACAGATTTCATGTAACCCAGAGCTTTATCCCAGCATTTTAGAAGTGTCAGTGATACTGGCATTAAAATTTGCCTCGATATTAGTCCTGTGACTGTCACGATCAAATGAGATCTCCTTCACAGCATGTGGGAAGACGAAAAAGCTCTAACATCAGTAACGCTGAAGGGAAAAAAAAGATTCCATTCTTCACTGGTTGGCCCAGTTCACTTGTTTTAATCTGCAATGAATTTGTCTCTCCCGGGTGCACCACGCCTGCTACAGGAAATACATTCCTATAAGACACGGCATAATTAAATTGAGGCAATGAATAGGAGCAGCTTATTGTGAGACTTCTCAAATGAAGCCTGTCATACAGTGGCTGGGTGGATGCATTTGGAGTCTGTATCTAGAGAATTAACTGGTAAACTTCAAACAAGCCTTAATTCTGACAGTGAATACAGAACATTTAGGGTTCTAAAGTGAAAAAGGCATTGAGGATTTATGACTCCACTCATTTGGTTTTACTGGGAAAGCACTAACGATGCAGCATTCATACATTTATTCAGACATTTTTGCTTTTGTTATATTAGTGCAGTCACCAGGTAGGTTGTGACTAAATAATTTAATGGAAGACATGAAGACTCTGACTAATTCAGTTCAAACTGTAAGTGATTTATTTACATATGTAAAAAAAACAAAAAACAAAAAACAAAAGAAAAGTTGTACAAATGAAAGTAAACTGTAGTTAAAATAAGTGTTATCCTGATTCTACAGCAGTACAGATAAGTATATTTAGCGCTAGGCCACAAGACCATAGCACTCTCCCACATCTCTAACCCTCTTCCACATCTCTTATGGGATAAGCCCTGCCCCTGTATTACCTGAGCTGAGCCATTCCACTCCACAGGGGTGTTGCTAGCCTGGGTTATAACGAGGTTAAGTACAAACACAATCTAAACGCAGTCAATATCACAAAGTCTTCATTCACCCGTCTCAGTCTTTCTGTTATAGGTTCTGGGTTGCAGACATCACCCCTACCATGAGCTGGCCCTGGGCCCTCCGGCACACTCATGACTAAGCACAGTCTGCTCTGCCTCCCATTTACTGACTCTGCCAGGGAGCAGTCAACAGGTGTGTATTACAGGTAAGTATTACAGTCTTACACACAGTCTCAGAATACCTTTGCCTCATCACAAGCATCAAAAAGGCTCCTGCTACATTTACAGTGTCAAGCTTGGGTTAATGATTTTGGCTCATTCCTTTTAGCAACCCATCTTAAATTCTGTAAACTCACAAGGGAGCCTCTGTTGGAATTTTAAAACTCAGAAATCCTTCATAAATCCTTCAACAGCTTTCAATCAGAAGACTATTGAAAGGCCCTGCAAGTACCTTCACCATGATTTAATTTGGCTGTATGTTTGGATCGCAGTCTTGTTGAAATGTCCATCCTCTCCGATTTTGTAGTTGATTAGATTCAATTATCCTCTAAAATGGCCCAGTGCATCACTCCATCCACGTTTCCTTCAATAGCATGTAATGCTTCAGTACCATTTGCAGAAAACAGTCCCATATCATGATTACATTTACAGCATTAAGCAGATGCTCTTATCCAGTGTGTCGTTTAAAAACATTCAAGAATTTTCCTTGACCTTCACAATGATTGCTACTTTTTACATGAAATGTGTGTAAATCCAAAGCGGAAAATACAAAAATAACAGAAGACTGGTTTCCCCTCATTATACAAACTTCAGTATTAACTCTGAAATTTACTTGAAGAAATTTGCTTTGGTTGCATGAATGAACTTTGCACAGAATGCAAAGTTCAAACCAGGTTACCTTCGCTTCCCTCAGTAACCTTTTGTGGAATCAAGTTACAATCATTGAGCAATATTCAAAAAGAAGGCACAGATATGTTATTAACAATACTATGCTGTCATGTTTGAAGACCATTCCATTGCACATAGCAAATTTAATTAGAATTTTCTAGTTATTAGAACACGAGAATAACAGTGTAATTAAGACACTCACATTTAAAAGCCTTGTAATAGTGCTGTAATTATAGCAGACATGTTGATGGTGCCATAAAGCCTGTCTGAAATGGAATGTGACAAAGCTATAGTAATGAAAAAAGAAAAGCAGACTTTTTGATACAGAATGTGCAAGTCTCCTAGCAAAAAGGGTTCAATGTAGTACCATTTTGGTACTATTTTGTAATATTAAATCATTTAACCACACAAAGAACCATGAGTGTATTTCAGTTGTTCCTTTGTGTGTCCACAGTTCTATATAGAGTTTCTACACAAAGTCTTAAACACATAAGCACATTGTTTGAACATAATTGCCATAAGTACATTACCTGCCTAACTGCACTGAGCCAACTGTAAAGTTTGGTGGAGGAGGGATGATGCTATGGGGATGTTTTTCAGGGGTAAGGGAAATCTTAATGTTTCAGCAGACCAACACATATTGGATAATGATATGCTTCCAACTTTGTGGGAACAGTTTGGGGGAGACCCTTTTCTGTTCCTACATGACTGAGCCCCAGTGAACAAAGCAAGTTCCATAAAGGCACAGCTGGAAGAGCTTGACTGACCCACACAGAGCCTTGACCTCAACCCCATCAAACACCTTTGGGATAAACGCAAATGGAAATTGGAAGCCACTCCCATCCAAAACCAGCATTGATCTCACAAATGCCCTTCTGGATGAATGGGCAAAAATTCCCACAGACACTCTCCAAAATCCTGTAGAAATCTTCCCAGTAGAGTGTAAGCTGTTATAGCTGCAAAGGGGGACCAACTCCATATTGATGGCCATTGATTTTGAATGGACTGATATTGAACTTCCTGTAGGTGTAATGTGTAGGTGTCCCAATGCTATTGTACATATAGTGTATTCTGAAAAGAACCAGTCCATTGGAAAAGACCATTAGGCTTTAAAGAGTTGAAGGTAAACAAAGAAGTGGATGGCCAACAACAAGACGGATGGATATAATCTGAGGAGTCATGAACCAGCTGTTTGAAAGCCTGAAGACCCAAACAGACTACAGAAGAATATTCTGGAGAAACACTGTTCATTTAGTTTCCAGAAAATGAAAATGACTTGATGGCATTTAATAATAATAATAATAATAATAATAATAAGAAGAAGAAGAAGAAGAAGAAGAAGAAGATGAAGGAGAAGAAGAAGGAGAAGGAGAAGAAGAAGAATTTACCAACCATAACCATATACATTATGACCAGAATTCAAGAGTGGACTCTTTCAGTGTGCTAAAAACTGTGGAAAGCTTGGTGACCTGCAGTCAAGCCCAGTTCTGGCTGAGGCACACATCAGATTGACTCTGCTAGTTAAATCTGCTTTATAGGGTCTGCTGAGGATTTCTGTTTTACTTTATTTTCCTCCACAGGCTGTAGAAGGAGGAAGTCAACAGCTTAGCTGTTAGCAATCCAGACAAAAGGTGACAGCAATAAGGTTTAGAACTAACAAGACTGTCCTTCCCAAGTCCAAAAAGCTACCAAAGATGTGTACGTTTGCATTAGTTTCCTTCTACCTGAAGTTTCCAGAGCTCCCAGACTTGCACTAATAGTAGAAGAGGGGAAATCATGACTTTATGGATGACATGTAGTCAGGGGGCATGACCATGTACATGGAATAGGATGGTAGCTGCCGTCCTGCAAATGAGCTTGGCCATTTCGTGTTTGCTCAAATGCACAAATTAGGTATTCTGCAAATACAACTTTGTGCTATAAATAATTCACTTGTGCCAACCCATAGTATGTTTTGCTCCCCTTGTGCCACCTCATGTCCAATCCTGGACACTCCACTGTCTATAGCTAATATCTAGAGCAATATTTATCCATTGGGTTCGGTCTGGTTTCAAGTGGATTTAAACCTCTTAAAATCTTAGGCTTAATATATACTAAGGCTTATTATTCACTAACAGCAGGGACTCCATTACAAACAGTTTGAGCTATTCTTATGTTATAGAAGTTTAAAATAAATATTTAAGCCTCTAAGCATGTCCTGGTCATTTAAGGGGTTAAAAGGGTCAGAGTCGGGTCAGGTTAGAATGTACAACACATTGGGTGATAACAGGCCAGTTAGGGTCAGTTTCAGACTAAAAACTTGATGTAGTTGGTGGGCAGGAATGGGTTCAGATAGAAAATTCTTGGGCTCTATTCAGGTTTGGACAAGAATTTCAAGCCTGATGAAAGCTCTACTAATATAATGAGTGCCTTGTCTTTTTTACAGTGTTCAAATCAAATGATAATTACAGTCTTCTATACTGAGCTGAAAAAAGAGAACCACTTGTTCAAGCAGTGCCTACAAGTTTTGGTAAGCACCAAAAAAGGATTAGCGAAAATAAAGCCTGTTGATTATGTTGACTAAAGATTAGGCCACTTCCATAATCGTTGATTCTGATTACAGACCTGAAAGCCCTTTCTTAAAAACCCAAAAGCCTTCTTATATTTTGAGTATGACACTATCCGACTGATGACAAATTTGCTCAATAAACTCCAGCCATGCGTAGGTGCTCTGAGGACACTGACTCATCCAAACACGAACATACCAGTGGAGTCCACTACCAATGGAGTGTCCACCACCACTGGAGCAGAAATGAATGAATTAATGAATTAATCATTGCTTATTTTTAGTGCTCTCCTCAACACCCACAATGCTGTTTGCATGAAATGGGATCATTGCAATCTCTTTAAATATGTAACACATACTTTAATAATATTAATAAAACCAGCAAAAGAGGAAAGTCAGTTCACTTAATACACATCATTACTGCTAATCTCAGTGGTTCTTAATTCTGATTTATGTGTACAAATTTTAGGGATGTCCAACCAGTTTAAGCCCATTAATCAGTTAAAATCACTAACCTGATGTAAATAAAACTATGTATTACAGATGAAAAAGTGTCTCAAAAGGAAAAGAAGAAAAAACAAGAGAGTAAAAAAGAAGAGAGAAGTAGATGTCTGCATGGGACTGAGTTTTTTCAGTTCCACTCCCGTCCACTCCTGCAAGATTTCATCCCGCCCCTGCAGAAAATCTACACCATTTGTCCTGTCCCATCCACAAACTAAACACTTTGTACTCCTTCTGCCCACAGGACTGTATTATGGGTCTCCATCTGTTGTAATGACTATTGAAAATTAATGCTGTAGGTCAGACTTGTCTTTATTCAGCTTTTTTTTTTATTTTCCTTTCTGAAGAGCACTTTTTACAGCTGTGGCCTTCTGACTGTATAAAGGCTACGTCATTCCTGTAGCCTAGAGGAAAGCAATTTACATGCTTGTTCAAATGGTTGGTACTATTAGAACTAGTTTAGAATTCCATTTAGAAAGATTTTATTTTGTTTTGTTATTTATTTTGTATATGTTCATTAAATGATCATTAGAATTTTAATTTGGCCATTTATTCATTAGCACTACATATCTCTATTATCCCGCCCCTGCCCACACTGTTCTCATTCCTGCCTGCCCAATGCTGCAAGGTACTGTGGCATGTGTGTGGGATCACAGACCTCTATGTGTAAGTGCACATATTTTGGTAAGCATTGATTATGAATTAGTACAGCAGCTTAAAGCATAACAAACACAGTTTTGTCTGTATTTTGTCACAAAACTTATTTCAATAGGATTCTGTCATAAATTATGCTGCCTTCTCCAGTCGGTCTCTGCCCATTTTCCTGTCTATACCTTAATACAGGTGTGTCAAGTCTTATCCACAAAGGGCCAGTGTGGCTGCAGGGTTTCACATCAAACAAGCTGGAGCACAGCTCACTCCACTTGTTTAATTAGTTAGTCTCAGTCTTTAAACAATTCATCAGGTGATCTTCTGCTGAGTTAGAGTGAAAACCTGCAGCTACACCAGTCCTTTGCAGATAAGATTGGACACTCCTGCTTTAATGTCTCCAGCCTAGCTTCTCTCTATAATCACTATACCTTTGTCACACATCCCATCAGCCCTGACTATCTGGTGGAATGCAATTCCTAGAACCTTCAGAGACCACATGACTAAGACGTCACATCAGCCCATGTATTAGAGATCTGCCTCCCTGGACTACTGATTTGCTGCAAATCTTATCATTTGATTAGTTCAGTTAGTATTTAAGTCCGGCCTTTAGTTAAGAGAGGCAGTACTTCTTTTCATAGCACTGCTGAGTAGTCATTCTCATGTATTGGTTGACTTCTTATGTACCTGACTTATCTTCTGCTTTTTTGCCTGTTCCCATTTGGACATTGTTATCATAGCCCTAACCTTTGGTATGTTTGTCCTTTGTTGTTTCTGGGTTGTTTTAGATCTGACCTTTGCCTTTTTATTTGACCATGACATCTCATATGCTAATTTCAACCACATGCTTCTGACTAGCTCTGTCTCATTACAACCTTGTTTATTTTGTTTTGTATAAACTTTTTTTTCTGGTTTGCAGAAAGTATTTTATGTAGTTTACCAAAAAATCCTTCTGTTTATTTTGTTTGTTTGTTTTTCGTTCTTCTTTATGTATATGCCCTCGTCATATTTTTCGTCGTGTTTTCTCGTTTCCCTTCCCCAGTCCTGTTCTCCAACCATGTGCTTCTGTTTTGCTTTTTGTTCATTTTACCTGCTCCACCTTAGCTCTGGCCTTCTGTCACACCACTCACCTGTGTCTTGTGTGTTACCTGTACTTGTTCCCAGGTGTTCCCTGTTTGTCTCCATCAGTGCTTTTATCCGTTTTGTTTGTCCTGCATATTGCTTGTCATTTTCTTTTCTTCTGGTATTTGTTTTATTCTTATTTTGTACTCAATACAGATCTGTTTGTTTGATCTTTAGTAGTTCTTTACTCTGTTTATTTGTTTTAGCTTTTCCTTTTTTTTTTTTACCTACCTTGATCAAAATGGACTGTAACAAAACACCATGCTTGCACATGTATCCTGCTACCTTGTCTCCTTCATCTTCCACCATGTTACGGTACAAAAGCAACAACAAGAAGAAAAAGAGTTCAGAGGGGAAAAAAGCGTTTGAATGGTTCTTTGCATGATTAAATGGTTCTTCTGCCTGAGGGTAATCTTGCTGTGTGTGGTTTTTTAAAAAGCCTTTTGAAAAATGGTCCTACATAGTACCAAATAAGGTTCACCTATTGTTACAAGTCAAAGATCCTTGTTTTGGCTTTATAGAGCACTTTCTTTAAGAGTGTGTGTGTATTAACAAGATCCTTCCAGTCCTTGGTTTTACAGGGCATTTGAGATGTTGTTTTCTGATATTTACTATTTGTTTCAAGTGTTGAAATGCATTTTTCACATACTGAGCTTTTTTGGAGCTGTGTTTCTGGTTTCCCTGCTATCTATGGGCCTCAAGCAGAGAACAGTTCTCACCTTTCTGCTCTTGAGTGTGCCTATGTTCTGTTTTTACCTAAGAAAAAATCCCAAATAAGAAAACATTAATGAATGTCAGAATCTTCAAGAAAACTGTGTAAGTGGGTTTCAAGATGCCATGTCTTCTTAAGAACAGTTGACGAATGAGACCCTATGGTTTCCTGGTTTTGTTCCTTTGTTTTTTGCTTTATTTGTACCTTTTTATAATATTGTTTTCCTCTGTTCTTAGTCATCTTAGCCTTTTTGACAGTGATGACTGGATGTTCCCCCTTTGCATATGTCCTTCTGCTGTATATATCTCCTGTTTACATTTATGATATCTGGCAGGTGCTTTCATCCAGAGTGATATAAAATCAAATCATGATTAGACGAATGCAATTTTAGGCATCTTGCCAAAGGAATCTCATTGACATACTATGGTACACTTAAGCATGGACCTGAACTCCAGTCTGCCACTACTATTATCATAAATGTTCATTTAGCCTTTAATAGACGGTAGTGTTTGGAATTAAGTGCATCCTTTTATAATTGTGCGTGTAGTAATTTTACAAATTAAATAAACAGCTACATAATCAAATAATGACATTCACAAACAGAATTGTCTTGAAACTTCTTCACTGGCACCAAGGCTGAGAGATTTGGAGAGATAACGCAGTGAGGTTGATCCTCTAGGTGTGTTTCCCAAGTGGATTCTGCATTTGTTATACTTGCAGGCCTTCTCACTTTAGCAAGACAGGGATCTTATCCCTCAAAGCTATCCTCATCTGAGCCTCATCCCGCTGCTTTGATCCAGTCAGAGAGAGCTCGTATTTCACAACACTGTACCAACATCTGTGCCTGCATGTTTGCTTTAAGCATGAATGTGAAATCCATAGCTCTGATGCTTGCGTATGATTGTATGCCTGTTTTGGCACACTCTCATGGCCATTTGGTGCATGAATATCTGCAAGTGTGAGTGAATTCTTTGAAAGATTGCTTCACTAGCATTCGAAATCAGTCATTATCATTTCACTACAGCTATGGAGAATACTTTCCAGCCTAACCTGATTGTTACAGCATGGTTTTACACTAGGGCCACACGATGCTACGTTGTTTGGCCAGTAAAATCAGTCATTATAAAGGTTCAACAGCTAAAGGGTTGGGTGGGTCAACTAAGCTTTCTCATTTGGCAGCCAAGTCCCCTACATTTTGAGCTGCTCAGAAAGCCAGTTGAAATGCTACAGACTATAATAAGTTTTACTGCCTTATAAAACAGGATGAACTCAAGGACTCAAAGGAAAGTTCTTGCAAAATTGTGCTTTTTTTCCATTTTGAACAAATAAAAGTGACCATCAAAGCTCTCCTTTAATTATCATGGCTTTTTGCAGAAACCATGTTTCTTTCACTGGATTTCAAAATGCTCTACAGCTTTGTCTAACCTAACTAAAGTGTGGTTTCACAATGGGGCACACACAATATATGGTTTGGACAATAAAATCAATCAGTATTAAAGTTTTAAAGTATTAAAGGAAGCTAAGAGTGTGGCTAAGCCATCTCACTTGAAAGCCAGGTCTCTTAGATTTCTAGCTGTTAAAAAATAAAATGTCTTACAGTGTAGTGCATAATGCAAGACAAACCCAATGTCCACTGCATTCTTACCTTTTTTCAGATTAAACAAACAAAAGTGAACAATAAACTTCTATTCAAGATGTTCAAGTGGCTTAACTTTATAATTTTTTGTTATATATGTCGTTATATACACTATGTTGTCAAAAGTAAGTTGGACACATAACCATTACACTCGTTGAGCTTGTCAGATGTCCCATTCCAAAATTATGGCCATTAATAATGAACTGTCCTGGGAAGGTTTCCATAATGTTTTAAAGTGTATCTGTGAGAATTGTGTCCATTCAGTCACAAGAGCATTTGTGAAGTCTGATGGTGAATGAAAAGTTCCAGTTCATCCAAACGGTGTTCAGTGAGGTTGAGGTCAGGGCTCTGTCCAAGCCACATAATGCTTCTTAGCTGCCTCCCAAAGTGGCATTTTTTCTCCGCCACTGCCACAAATAGACTGAAATCCAATTAGAGCATTGATAATATGTATATCTACATATTGTTATGTAGGACACATTATGTACTTGCCTGTTTTATTTACCTTGTTTTACTCATTTATACATTTACAGTATATTTTGTATGACTTTGTTGACCATTTCTTGACCAGAATTTGACAGTCATATTCAATGTCCACTTGACAATCTGGGTCAAAGCATAACCCTAGCCATTTCTGGTCATTTTAGAAAGAAAGAAAGAAGGTAACAATGGTTATGAAAGTTTTAGATTAAATACTGGTCTGTTTACATTGATATGAAGTAGGAAAATAAGCGTATCTTTCTGTGACAGCACTACAAGTGTTGCTATTTATGATGTGACCCATTTTCAGAGAGACTTTATATTTGCTGTGGATAGGTCAATAAATTCACCGCATGGACATGCCAAAGATAGATACTTCCATGCATGCATATGCTCCTGAGACTACGGCTGGGAATTATCATTTAAATCAGCTCTGCCACTGAATGTCTCTGATCCCTGCGTCCTTGTGCACCGTATGCTGCCATTCTCAATAAAACTACCTTCCTCCCTGCTGCTCGTAAACAAAGGAGAACATTGCCTACACATATGCTGCTCTTGTGCAAATAGAACATGAATGAAAGTACCACTGCAAGTGGACGGTCAATGACTTCATATTATTCATGTCAAAAAGTCTGCCTTGCATGTAGATATAGCAGTGCATTAATGATAGCATCTCTGCAGCCTGGGGTTTGAGATTACACATTAAACAAAGCTGTCTGCAGGTGAGGAGCAGATGGCAGGTGCTGGCTCTGTCATTAAAGTAATGATCAGTCAGCTGTTAGTGGGTGAAGCAATCGTCCTTAATGATAAGTCTATAGATAACATTATCCCCAAAAGACAAGAGCAAGCTAATGCTGCACATTACGTTCATTGAACACTTTCTTGGAAACATCATGTACAGTAGGAGATTTGAGTCCATCTGTTGATGCACAGTTTGTATTGGCCATCTGAGCCAGTTTTGGCTGGATATTTGTGGGTAGTGGACCACCCTTAACCTCTCAGCAGTCCCTGATACACCCATACCAGTGCCACACAAAGTACCATGTCACAGTGTTCCACCACCCAAATAATATCTAGCCAACAGTGGTCCTGTGATCAAAATGTGGTCATGTGGTTAGTGTTGGATGGGGAGCAGGGACAAGGGGATACTAATAAATTGTGCAACAAGAGTGTCTGTAATTTATGCGGCTAATAAAGTGGCCAGGGAAACACAAAATAGGTGTTTCTAAGGAAGTGGACAGTGAGTGCATGTACAGTGGTGCTTTACACTTTATGAACTCTTAAGACTTTTCTGTATTTCTGAATAAATATGACCTTCAATTTGATCATCAGTCTTAATAGCAGATAAAGATAATCAACTAAAATAAATGAGACAAACATTAGACTTATTTATTTATTTATTTATCAAAAATAATAATTCTATATTGCATATCTGTAAGTTTTAGCCAGTTTCTCAAAAAAAACAAACAAAAAAAAAAAAAAACAGCTGTTATGTTCTTGGGTTTCCTCCTATTAAATGCTTCCATAGCATAAGACTGAGGGTACCCTGGGTTTCTTTGTGAACTCGTGGACTATTACATGCCTTGCTCTTGGTGGGATCTTTGTTGGTCGTCCACCCCTGGGGTGTATAACAGTGCTCTTGAATTTCCTCTATTGTACACAATCTATTGGACTGTGGATTGATGGAGTCCAAACTCTTTAGAGATGGTTTTGTAACCTTTTCCAACCGGATTAGCATCAACAGCTCTTCTTCTGAGGTCCTCAGAAATCTCCTTTGTTAGTGTCATGATACATTTCCACAAATATGTACTGTGAAGATCAGACTGCAATAGATCTCTGTCCTTTAAACAAAACAGGGTGCTCACTCACACCTGATTGTCATCCCATTGACTGAAAACATCTGACTGTAATTTCACCTTCAAATGGTCTGCTAATCCTAAAGGTTCACATACTTTTGCCACTCACAGATCTGAAATATTGGACATGTTCCTCATTAAATAAATTACCCAGTTTGATATATTTTTTTGTTTAATTTGGTTCTCTTTGTCCACTATTAGGACTTGTGTGAAAATCAGATGAAGGTTTTTGCAATACTGACCTATAAAGTGCAAATTAGCTACCTAGCCAATCACACAATTGCCGACTGTTTGTTCTGAGCATCATGACCAATCCTCAGATATGTTTTATGAGTGTTCTGTGAGTTATTCTGTTTAATTATTTTTCTTTTTTCTTTTTTTTTGACATATGAAGGAATCTACATGGTCCAGTGAATGTAAATTTTCAACCATAACTTTAATACACTGACTGGCCACTTCATTTGGAACACCATTCTAATATTGAGTACCCTCTTTGCTGAATTCTTCATTACACAGATTTAATAAAATGCTGGAAAAATTCCTCAGAGTATTGTTTACCACCCCTAGTCCTAAGGATCTACCTCCCTGCAGAGTCTAGTTCCAACCACAGTCTGCTACACCTGCTCCAGCTGATAAACTTCTGAAGATGTCCTTGATTGGCAGAAGCAGGTGCATTAGTTTTAAGAAAGGTAGAGGCAACATGTTCGATTCAGGTTGAAAATAAACACTGCAGGAACATATATCTCTAGGCGTAGGGTTGGTGACCGGTGCCTTAGAGATTCCAGTCCATGTTAACATTATTTCCTTTTTTGAGTGTTGCAGATTTGTCAGCTGCACCTTCATGCTTTAAATCTCCCATTCTACCACATCACATAGGTTAACTATTGGATTCAGATGTGGTGACTAGGGTTGATTGATAGTTACTGAGTTCACTGTCACGGTCCTGGTACCAGTTTGAGACCGGCTGACAAGGTGCATAATCTTACTAGAAATAGCCATTAGAAAATGTGTAAATTGAAGGCATAAGAGGATGTACCTAGTCAGCAACAATGCTCAGGTAGGTTGTGACACTCAAAAAATGCTTGATTGATATTAGGGGCCCTGATGTGTGCCAAAAAATTCCATTCCATTACACCACTACAACTAGCTTGAACTGTTGACACAAGGCAGATGCATGGAATAGTGCTGTTTACGTCAAATTTTGACCCCACCATCTACAAGTCAAAACAGAAATCAAGAACAGATGAGGCCACATTTTCACAACCTTTATTTGTCTAGTTTGGGTAAGCATGTGCCTGCTGTAGTTTCACATTAATGCTCTTGGCTGACAGAAGTGGAACCTTATGTGGTCTTATGCAGTTGTAGCCCATCCACCCTAAGATCTGATGTGTTATCCATTCAAACTGGCTCAGCTATTCTTAGGTTAGAGAAGTGTGTAATAAAACTTTGGGCCTGCCAGTGGGCCCTGGTCTTTTAAAAGGTTAAAGAGTGGTTATGAGAGTTAATGTAGCCTTCATGTCAGCTTGAACAAGTCTAGCCATTCTCTGCTAATTTCTCTCATCAACAAGACATTTCTACCCACAGTTAATTCGAGATCAGCAGTCTTAGAAATATTAACTACCTTCTCTGGCACCAAAGGCGATGATGGGGTCAATTTTTTACACATTCTGATGCTTGATATGACCATCATTTTTATGCATAGAGCTGCTGCCACAGTATTGGCTGATTGAATAATTGTGTGAGTGAGGAGATGCATGTGTTCTTAATAAAGAGGCCTGTGAATGTATATCGCAAATCAAAATCTGTCCATATTGCACTAGAGCAAGCGTAGCACCAAGGGTAATACATCACAGACAGCACATTTAAATTGATATCCTAATGCACCCCCAAATTAAATGGGCTTCCAAGACAACGCAAATCTAATTCTCTGACTGTGCAAGCATGTGCCTGCACACTTAATATTCTGAGACTTCCCTCATAGAATTCTCAATGGAACTGCTGCATGACAGAAACATTTATGATGAAGCTTTTGCTCTCATTTGCATTCCAGCTAACCAGAATGTGACTGAGGTCAGCGATTTGACGTCAGTTCCACTGATCTTCACAGTGCTTGTTTTCACCTTTTCCGTCTCCTTTGGCAGACTCGTCTCAGACCATCAGTCTCCAAAGGCTCCTCTCGCTCTCTCACTGGCCTTTGTCTGGCCAGAGAGTCAGAAAGAGTCTTTGTGTTGCACTCTAAACTGTGTTGAGGCTCCACAGGGGATTCAATTACATATTCAGCCACCGCAACCGGTGCGGCCTACTTCTAGCGTAAAAACACACCCACTTTCTCTGCTCTTAGGCAGAGTGGGAAAAAAGAAAAAAGAAAACTAAACACTTGACACATTTGGTTTCCAGCAGAGATCAAGCAAATGCAGCTCTCTGTAGTGACTATGCTTTTATTACCTTACAGACTGGATATATTCAGGAAACATTCTGTGTGTGAAAGCAGGCAAATACATATCAAGAATAAAGGGCAGCAATAGCTAATTCAATATAATCAGTGGTTGACTGACTGTGAAAATTAGGAGGACTCTGGTCGAGGCTTCCTGCTGATTACCTTGTTTACTGGTGACAAGTTTGATTCTGGAGCAAATTCAGAAAAAGACATCTTTTTGTTTTTCCTTTTTTAAATGTTTGTACACCATACAATTCATTCAACATTGTACGTACGCATATAAGACACCATTGAGATTCCCTTTAAAAAAGCAAAACACCACCTAAGCATATCTTTAATGAGCATTTTATAATGAGCTCTACACTGTGTGCACAATTATTAGGCAAGTCTTATTTTTGAGGATTATTTTTATTAATGACCAACTACAGAGCTTTCGGTTAATCCAAAATGTTAATAAACCTCAAACATGAATGTTTAAGAAAAATAAAGTGAAGTTTTGGCTTTCCTAGGAGAATATCTATATGTACACATTTATTGGGCAACTATAATGGTGCAGAATTATTACGCAGCTAAATGAAAAACAGACATTTTCCCATCTCACTTTATTTTCATCTGTTCAAGTGAGAATTATAAACAAACAACTCAAAGCTTTCCAATGAACATTTCTGAGAAAAAATAAATAAATAAATTAGTGACCAGTATAGCCACCCTTCTTTTCAATAACAGTGATAAGCCTTCCATTCATGGAGTCTGTCAGTTTCTTGATGTGTTGACGATCAATGTTTTGTGCAGCAGCAACCACAGCCTCCCAGACCCTGTTCAGAGAGCTGTACTGTTTTCCTTCACTGTAAATCTCCTGTTTAAGAATTGCCCACAAGTTCTCAGTTGGGTTCAGGTCAGGTGAGGAAGGTGGCCATGTCATAAGTTTTTCATCTTTAATGCCTTTACTGGCTAGCCATGCAGAGGAGTACTTGGATGCATGTGATGGAGCATTGTCCTGCATAAAAATCATTGTCTTTTTGAACGATGCAGATTCTTCCTGTACCACTGCTTAAAGAAAGTGTCTTATAAAAACTGGCAGTAGGCTTGGGAGTTGATTTTGAGCCCATCTTCAACCTGAAAAGGTCCAACCAGCTTACCTTTAATAATACCAGCCCATACCAGTACCCCACCTCCACCTTGCTGGCATCTGACTCAGAGTGGAGCTCTGTCCCGTTACTGATCCAGCCACAGGCCCATCCATCTGGTCCGTCAAGAGTCACTGTTATTTAATCAGTCCATAAAACCTTTGAAAAAGTCTTCAGATTCTTCTTGGACCAGTCTAGACACTTCAGCTTATGTGTCTTGTTCAGTGGTGGTCGGGTTTCAGCCTTTCTTACCTTGGCCATGTCTCTGAGCGCTGAACATCTTGTACTTCCATACTCCAGCTAGGTTGCAGTTCTGGAATATGACAGAACTGGAAGATAATGGGTTCCTGGTAGCTTCACGCTTGATTCTTCTCAAATCCTTGGCAGATATTTTGCGTCTTTTTTCTCAACACTTTTCTTGCGACCCTGTTGACCATTTGCAACAAAATTTTTGATGGTTCTGTGATCACGCCCCAATATCTTAGCAATTTCAAGAGTTCTGCATCCCTCTGAGAGACTTTTGGTCATTTTGAACTTTTCAGAGTCAGTTCAATCTATTTTTTGGCCCATTTTGCCTAAAGAAAAAAGCTGCCTAATAACTATGTACACCTTCATATAGGGTGTTGACCTCCTTAGGCCACACCCTCCCTCATTACACAGATACACATCACCTGCTATGCTTAAATCCATTAAGCATTCAAGTTTATCCAGCTTGGAGTTAGAAAATAGGCCTAAAAATGATAATATGGTCAAAATACTCACTTGCCTAATAATTGTGCACACAGTATAATGAGTTAATGTAAAGGGTTTCTGAGAATGGGCCTGTGCACTGAACTACAATAAATCCATCTTCTTATTTACCTTATCTTAAAGAGCCAAAGATTAGAGCCAACAGACACCAAACAGTTATTTGTTTTGGAGCCAAAAACAAACAAACAAACAAAAAACTTTATCCAAGGCATTTGGATATTTGAGTTATTGTTGTAAGTACCATCTTGTTTTGAGAAAATAATACATTTATAGCCATGTTCTTGCTGTTTGCTGACACTAAAACAAATGGAAAAAAGTCAGAAGTCACATTTTTAGTTCTGACCTCACAATGTGATTGGCTGAGAGGCATTCTATGAGTGCCAACGTCTCCCAATAAAGGCACTCAAATCTTTTTAAGTATTAGTCTGCCTTATTCGCCTGTAACCAAGCCTTGACAACCAGCCATTAAGAAAGTAGCAGCCATAACAAATGTTATACTTTATTGATCCTACAAGGGAGGTCTGTCATTTTGCTGCCTAACGATGGCCAGTCTGAGAGCAGCACAGCATTGCCGGCAGAGCGGGACCTACTGGGATAGTCAGGGGGGACATTCTTTTCCCAAGGGCACAACCAGAAATACCCACTCTGTCCTGGGGCTTTAAACTGCAAAACTCCAGTTGTTGGCTCATCTCTCTTACCACTAAGCTACCAGTCACCACAAATATTAAGTATAATACAAGTAAGAATCCTGCCAGAAAAGCTATAACCAACAACAGTAAATGGTTGAAGTGAGCAATGACAGATCCAAAAGCTTCTCGGTGTAATTAACAATGCTGTCTACGTCAGATACAGACAGCACAGCACCATTTTTGATGGACACTTTCTATTTTTGATGCATCCCATCACATCAATTTTCCACCTCAACAAATACTGTTAAAAGTTAAACATTGATAAAAGTGGACATCTAGAAACAAATCCATGAGGGGGAGAAAAGACAGGGTATGGTAACAGGACTCTGCTATATAACATGTCATAAACATGTCATGACATTATGTCATAAGCTGTCATGAAATATCATAACATATTTTATGCACTAATCATGTTTCAGTGATATTAAAATGACTGTTAATGGTCCTTAATGTTTGATGTAATGACAGATCATGTGACATACTAAAGTTAGTTAGCTGTCATGGCATCACAGTTCATGACGTCTGTTGTGACACTGTTTAGTTACTGGATATAGTCTGTCATGATAACTGATCACTTGTTTCCAGAATGGCTGTCAGTGTTATGAAAAAGATTCAAGTAAAGACTTCCCAAAGAGGTTAACCAAAGTTCCAGTTAGTAATACTGTTTTAATTATTTTCTTAAAATGTCCTATTAGCATTTGCATTTAAATATGTTATACAAATGCATTGTGTAACCAGTAATAACTCCTATATTCAAGTCTCAAGTTATTAGCTGATCCATAGTTTGTTTACATCCTGACGTAATGTGCAGACTTCACACCTTCAGCCAGTGCCAATATCTCATGGTATAACACTCATTCCAGTGTATTATAGCATAATTATGTGATTAAGTATGTAATTAATAGTGTATTTGTTTAATTACATTGAAACAAATCAGCAAAATGATAGTAATAATTTTTGGAGGTTTAGGAAAACTCATTTGATAGTTTAAACGCACTTGGTTGAGCCAAGAAACTCACATTATCTACACTTATTTACAATTACTGCTTAGAATTGTGAACACTGATTTGTGGATAATAGTTTGTTTAGTTTAACCATCCAGGGAGTGTTCTAGGACAGACCTTATCTTTATCAGTCTTTGTTTTGGTTTTTTTGTTTTGTTTTTATTTTTTTCAGTTAGGGTAGAAAAATTCCTCAAAGAAGATGCCATGTGCAACAACACAGTGATAGAAGACCTCAAATATCTTGAAAATATTAAAGGACCTGATCCTTCTGAGAAGGAAGTCTACTTATCCCTTTCTTGTGGACAGCCTCTGTGTTGACCCTCCATTCCAGCCTGTTGCTGTTCGGCACCAGGATATTTATCGACATCAACCAGCTCAACATCCTGTCCTGTGAGGTTTACTGGTCTGGTTGGTGTCCTCATTTACCTCCTGAAGTCAACCACCATCTAGTAGTAGATGCTTCCACTCACCAAATTTGTCTAGCAGGTTGGAATACTCCTCTCTGCCTTTCTAGAATGATTCATAATGTCATGGATTATGATTAATGATTAGATAGGGGTATCTAAAGCCATGATTCCAAAATGTTTCACCAGATATTTCTTTAAAACTACTCTGGCTTGTACCTTATAACTTATATCATGTGCACAGTCATGCAGACCAGACTTTTGCAATGCTGCGCTGTGAATCTCAGTAAAAGGTGCACAACCCTCATTTGCTGTTTCTTACACTCTTTCTCCTCTTCTCTGAACTGCTCTCTATGGAAATCTACTGCAATTCCTTCAAGCAGCTTGAGGTGCGACACTCTCGACGTGTGCCCTACATTTTAATACAACCCTCACAAATAGCCATTGTATTGTAAGAGTTGACAAATCAGCATGTGCTCTTATAAAATGAAATATATATATATATTATATATATATATACTTTTTTTAAAATTGTTTTTATTTTTAAAAGCCCAATAACAAGTTATAGCAGCAAAACTGGGAACATTAGGGTTACAGAAGGACCCTAAATCTTTTTCTCTTCGGAAAGCTTTTGTCTGTCTCCTGATGCTATCTTTCAAGTCATTCCCCCTCCCCTGATTAAGGCAGGTTTTCTGGGTGCTTGAGATTTCTCAAGGTTAATGTGGCTCATGACAGAACAAAGAATTAGGAAATTCAATCTTGAGCTTGAGCTAAATTACTTATTTCGGAGCACTCTAAGAGCCAAGAGTCGATTTGAATAAGCTCAGAAACAATGGCTTCTTTTTGATATGGGGTCAAGAAACCCACAATTATTCTACAATAGTCTTGCACGATCAGATTCCGCTCTCTGCTCACCTAAAATTAATGACTTTTGGGCAAAAGTGCCTCGGTGTGGAACATCATCACCCATAATTGGAGGTAAATTGGCCACACTGGAGCTGAAAGGCCACTTTTTCGGTAAATGTATACCTTAACTGATTATTATTTAACTACTTATGTCTTTGCTAGTTTTGCACGTAATCACAATATGGAGCAATAGAATCGTGATGGTTTCTCCTTAAAGCTCTATTCAGACCAAACTAAAATTTCATTTAGGCTTCATTTTGGTTGAAGTGTCATCTAAGTACATATTTGTTTGTGATAATGCTAGGTTTGGCTAATATTATGTGGAAATTCTAATAGCATGTTAGCGCTAAGCTAATGCTGCTGAACATTTTTTGTCCACTCGACATTAAACACAGATATTTGAACCTTGTTACAATAACATGCATTTTACCTTGTATGTAAGTGACCTTTTCAGCCAAGAGGCCTGCAAGTTTTTTCCTCACAAAATTGTCTCAAAGCATAATGTGATTCCACTGTCATTAAGGTCTAGCTCAGGGGTCGAGTTAATATATATCTGCTAATTCACCCATTAACCCTGAAAGTTGGCACGCAGACTGCTGGTCACTATAGCTACACAGATAACAATCTCACCTAGCTAGTAGCTAATGAAGAGAAAGATTTGAGATGAACATTGATTACTTATTTACATTTAGGATCACTCCAGCTGGTTTCCTGATACATTTCATCTTCAATGAGAAACTTTCAAACACTAAAAAGTTGTGAAGCTGTTTCTCAATCGCCAGCTGCTTTTGAATTTTCCTAATCCACCTCAGTCACCATTTAAGGAGGAATGAAAAATTGAAGCTGGTGAATGAGAAGCTGTCTTCAGTCTCAACAAAAAAAATCAAACATTGGAAAACATTTTAAAAGAAACTGTTCTACTTTTGTGGAAAGGTTTCCTGCTGGTAATGCATGGAAAGCAGCAGTAGCAGAGCTAAAGATTAAAGCAGAGCAAAATAGGTCTGTGTTGTTGTTTAAATTAAATCTTTTTGTCTACTAGAACATTAGCTAGTACATATTAAGACCTATTTTCAGATAAGATGGTAAAACATTAATTCAGTAAAATGCTGGGGCTCCCAAGTTGGTTTGATTTTTCGCTCTTGGTGAAATCGCTCTTCTTAACATTTGGGTTGCCGACCCCTGGCCTCGCCAATGGGAGAACCTGATTGAGTAAATCTACCTAGACACCAGAGAAGAAAGCCTGATTGAAACAATTTTCTGTTAGGCTTTTCAAGATTTCAAATCTTTTTGTTTCCAACCAAGACATGATGAATGAACTACAAAATTACAATCATATATTTTTAATTTTGTCTAGAGGATCCTGAATGTTCTTCACTCATTGCTTATTTTCTCCACCAAAGAAATTAGAGAGGCCAAAGTCCAGTGTGACACATACTGTCACTCTTGTCATGAGCCTTTTACCCCTTCCACTGAAGACTGGTAAATATGTGACCCAGTTATTTGTTGTGGCATTTCTGGTCAGATGGTAGTTGTTCACTGGGTATTGCTTCAGCTTTGCAGAAGGACACAACCTAATGCAATCGATAGAAGGCACTTTGACTCAATTAATCAGCCTCAGTCTAAATACTGCTGCAGGATCACCTTTGATTTTGTCATGCTGTGTTAAGTGTCAAATAAAGAGAACACAATCCAGTTATGAAACAGTCATGCAGTCACTGCAATTGTTTTTCATCCATAAGAATCTAATATAAGTTGACAGATCTACTTCTCCATCGGTGGGCAGGCCTACGCTCACTGAGCTGCCCTTTCTATCACTTCAGTTTGTCAATATCACGATGTTAGTTACTGTTCTCTACATTTGTGAGCTGTATACATCATATTTCCCCATTTGGCAGACTAACTATGATCACTTTTCACTCAATCTCTTTTTCTACCCATGCATTTGTGTGTCCATTCTAATGAAGGAATGAAATGCTTCCTGCTTTAACATTTGGTGATCTTGTCAAGAGACTGCAGAAAATACTATGAATTATTTCTGGTGACACAGGTGATTTGCACATAACGTCTTATGAGAGAGGAATTTATCATTTTCATGCATAGTAGCACAACAAAAGGCTACAAGCCATTGACCAGCAATGAGACATTATGAATACATTACTTAGCTAGCAATTTTCACTTGGTTAGAAAATAAAATAAAAAGATTGAAAAGATCATTTTAGCATCATAGCTAGCTAGCTATGTTATGTACCTATCAAATAAAGAATTGAGATAATTGATAGTCTAACTTGCTTCCAATTTGAACTGTAGAGGACATTTATTAACATGAATTGGATTAGCATTCAACTCAAGCTGCCATGTTCAGAACCTGTTGGGCTGTTGGGTCCTTCATATCATAATTTGTCAGTCACAGCCTGCTGTCACGATCAGCCCCTCCCCGTCCTGTCCACGTGTTCGTGTTGTGTTCTGGTCTAGTCCACATGCTTTTTGTTTTTCCCTCTAGTCCGCACCCCTTGTTTTGTGACTCCGCCCCTGATTGTTTCCACCTGTCCCTCATCGTCCCTCTTGTATTTAAGCCCTGTGTTTGCCCCTTTGTCTTTGCTGGTCTTTGTTGTGTGTTGTTTGAGGTTTGAGGTATGTTGTTTTTCTTTCAGCCCTGTTGTTTGTGTACCTGTTTATTTACATTATGTCTGTCCCTCCTGCTCTACATATTGGTCATTTGCCCATAATAAATCTTGCTCATGCGACCGCCTCAACATCGCTCCCCATCGTTACACCTGCTGTCAGTGACAGCTTTTATTTTATATGGGTTCTTTTATCAGTTTGTTGATTGTTTAATAATTTATCATTTTAGGCCTGAGGCTTATTTAGGTCAAATTAATTCATTATTATAGGCCTTCACAGCATGTCTCTGACACACTTGCATATATTTTTGCTTGTAGCTGAACTGAGCAGTTTTTAAACTAACCACTTCAACCACACCAAAAGGGGAACTGATGAAGAAATATTGATTAAAATAGTATCTGTATTAGTATGAAGTGTTCCTCTGTTTCAAACACTGAGCTGACCAATTCGAGAAAGAACTATTAGAGGCCTGCTGTCCAGGTGAACCTGTTTGTAAAATTTGACAAACAAGTTGTTATGTTTTATATGTACCCTTAAAGATAATGCAAAGTAGCAAGGGTTAAACTGATGCTAATTAAAAATGACAATTCAATTAAAAAAAAAAAAAAGAAAGCAGTAATTAGTGAATTCTGATTGATATATATTGTTTTTTTTTGTAATTTTTTTGTAAACAAAAAATTTGGGAAATGAGCATGTTTACCACTGCATTACATCACCTTCCCTTTTCAAACTTTAGAAAATGTAATAATACATAGTACTTAATAATAATAAAAATAATTTGGAGAGTAAAGACACAAACTGATCCCGTTTTAAGGCAATTTTTTTTTTTACATTTTTTGTTGGACAAGTCTTCAGCTGTGCAACTATACAGGGCCTTGGTTGTTATACATTGAGCTTAATAAGACACATATATTCAGTGGGAGACAGTTCTGGATTGCAGGCAGATCAGTCTACCACAAGCACTCTCTTATTTTGCATTTGTGCTGTTGTAACTTTTTTGGTGTTGTCATGTTGAAACAAGTGTAGACGTCCCTGAAAAAGACATTGTCTGAAGGCACCATATGTTGCTCCAAAATGTGTTCAGTATTCATGGTGCTTTCACAGATGTGCAGACTACCCATTAATACACCCCCATGCCATGACAGACATTGGATTTTAAACTTTACACTGGTAGCAGTCTGGATGTTTGCATTCTTCTTAGGCTTGGAGAACGCAATGTCCACTTTTTCTATAAATAACCTGTAAGGTTCACCCGAAAGACCACAGTACACATCTCTACTGAGCATCAGTCTATTTCAGATGAGCTTGGGCTCAGAAAAGTTGGTCGCATTTATGGACATATCTGGATATATGTCGTCTGCTATGCATAATAAAGTCTTAACCTGCATCTGTGGATGTAGGGATGGATGATGTTTATTGATAACAATTTGTCAAAGAATTCCCCAGCCCATGTTGTGATATCCATCACAGAAACATGCCATTTTTGTAATACTGTGACATCCAATGAGTCGCAGGTCACTGGCATTCATTTGTAGTTTTTCAAACCTTCTAATTTATTCACAGACCTTTCTTTGGATTTCCTGAATCTTTTCATGATATTATGAGCTGTAGAGGTGTAATACTTAAGGTCCTTGCAATTCCTGGTTGAGAAACTTTGAGCCTTATTTAATAATATCTTACTAAGTTTCTTCTCAAATGTATGGAACCCTGCTGATGATATCCTGTGTAAAAAAAAAAAAGACGTGGCCTCGACTTAATCATCTTACTACCATGCCTTACTAAGTCATGGCCACACATTAGGATATCATTCCCAAGTGTTAATAAGGTGTGGCCATGCATTATTGTTATTTATACATGATGTCACCAGTGGGGCTCCTTACAAATGTATTTTTGAGAAAGAAGAAAAAAATCTAGGTCAGATTTATGATGTGCTCTTAAACAGCAGAACCGTTTTCACATTTGTCCTCTTGAGTGTGTCGATTCTGTTCTTACCTAAGAAAAAATCCCAAATAAGAAAACATTGGCCAATGTCAGAATCTTCAAAAAAAATGGTGTAAGTGGATTTTGAGAAGAAATGTCTTCTTAAGAATGGTTTGTAAATACAAAGTATTATTAAACTGTCAGACTATTTGTTGATGCATTTGTGGCAAATTAGCAAGCCTAGATCCATCCTTGCTCATAAAGGACTTGGCCTTTCATGGATGCTCCTTTATATCCAAGCATGATTCCATCACCTGTTTAAGATTTTATTTTTTTTTTTTTTTACTTTTTACAGTGATCCTAGTCTTAATTTTTTCCTGTGCCAACTTTACTGGAATGTGTTGCAGGCATCAACTTCAGTATGAAGTTGAAAACAATGACATTGCCAAGATAAAACATTACATATATTGTCTTTGTAATAACTTTGTTCAAATACAGGTCAAAGTGGATTCATAAATTGCTGATATCTGTTTTATTTGGATTTTGCCTAATTTCCTACTTTTTTAAATAATTTAGTTCGTAGTACTTGTACTGATATTCAAAACCAGCACACTTTAAAAGTATAAGTCACATAAACTTGAAATTTTAACCTTCTGCATAGCATAAGGTAAGGTATTACGTGCTTCAAACAACAGAAGAACTAGAATAAGCTGGTGATTAAGACCAGTCACAATCAGGGGGAGGTCTCAGAACAAATGAGAAGGTGATTAGGACCAATCAATGTCAGGGGGAGGTCTCTGAACAAACAAGGTGGTGATTAGAGCCAATCACAGTCAGAGGAGGTCTCATAACAAATTGCTGGCAATTATGACCAATCAGAGTCAGGGGAAGGTCTCAGAACAAACAAGATGTTGATTAGAGCCAATCACAGTCAGGGGAGGTCTCATAAGAAATGAGGAGGTGATTAGGACCAGTCACAGTCAGGGGGAGGTCTCATAACAAATGAGGAGGTGATTAGGACCAGTCACAGTCAGGGAGAGGTCTCAGAACAAATGAGGAGGTGATTAGGACCAACCTAAAAGTTGCAGTAAATGTATACTCACTATGCACACTCACCAACTACTTCACTGAAATGTATACTACTCACTATGCACACTCATCAACTACTTCACAGAAATGTATACTACTCACTATACACACTCACCAACTACTTCACAGAAATGTATACTACTCACTGTGCACACTCAACCAACTGCTTCACTGAATTCAGAATAATACTGCACAAGATTTTTTTGTTAATTTAAATCATAATTTCAATGAGTGTGTATTATTGTTGTCCTTCTCTTTGTTAAGAATGTTCCTGAACTCCACACACAAGTAAAAAAAAGTAGTCGTCGGCTAATTTGCCGCCATGCTTCAGCGTGAATGAAGCTCAGTTTTGGTGGGTTTGTTGTGCCTCTCAGCTGGGGTCCATTGATTTGCATGGCGCAAGATGAAATGGATGATTCCTGCAAGCTCATTCCACAGCCCTCAGCACAATTCTACCGCTCATTCGCTCTTATCTCAGCCCGCTGCTGCTTTTCTAATGGCTCTCATAAATTTCGCAAAACAAAAGCCTTGCTCCAGATGTATTTTAACTCTCACTATACAGTGTTGTGATATATTACGGTGTGGCACGCTTGTAGGTCTGCATATGGCGGCTAATAACCGTATACCTGCCTTAATGAAACGAGCCTGCTGGGATGCTTTATGATGATCAAATAGATTTGCTGTCCTCATCTGACATATTGGAATATTTAAAGTGTCCTGTATGGATGCTGTATGGAAATGGTTGGGATTTATGCTTCTGGAAGCTTTTACAATGTACTCAGACAGCTCTTAGTGTACCAACGACCATAAATGAACAGTCAGCATCTTAGCAGTGCAAAGTCATGAATTTCTCTTCATTGCTTATTTCATCTAGAGTAGATTTATTTAACATTATTACTATCAGAACAAAACCTCATATGTCCAAAATAGTAATTTCACAGGATGAGTAAAACAATCCTAACTTTAATGTTTATTTAACAACATTTCTGATGCAGCATTTACATGTTAGCAGTCAACAATCAAACCAGAAATGTTTGGATGGATCAGTGAACAGAACTTACTCTGGTCTTTTTCCCACCGTAAATAAACAAAGGATATTAAAGCTCTCCTTTGATAATTGTCCATTTTAGCTGTTGATGCTATCACCATGGCAACAGTTTCATGGCTGCATGCTGATGCCACTCTCATACTGTATTATGTTATATTTTTATACTGTATATAGCATTGTACATTTTATATTTTAGTAACCAAATATAGTGGAAAAACAATGATACTTTCCAAAATAATTTTGAACTACTTCTACTAGTTGGTTTGCAGTGGTGGACAGTAACTATGTAATTGTAATTTGTTACTGTACTTAAGTAGTTTTAGTGTTACTTTATTTTTTTTCATTTTGGGTGAGTTTTTACTTTCACTCAATTACATTTCACAGTCAAATATCTTATTTTTTACTCCACTACATTCTTTTTTAATCTGTTGTTCCTTTTGGCTTATGTGTGCATAAAAACGAAACATCAAAATTACAGAGGTGGGAAGCAAGAACACCAATCAGGGCATAGCACTCACTTTGTTTTGAGCTTGTTGGACATACTAACCCAGTGCAAGCATACAGTTCAATGTCATCTCTACTTTAACTCAAGTACAGTGCACTTTGTCCACTGCTGTTCGTTTCTCATGAAATTTTGAAACATTTGAAGAAGCAGCTGGCCTTTTAGGATTCTCTAGAATCTGTAGGAAACTGGTGATGCATTTTTTTATTATACATATATATATATATATATATATATATATATATAATTTTTTTTTCCCACTCAAGTGACTCTGCAGGGGAAAAGGAACAAGCAGAGGTGTTGTCCATGGCAGGAGGTGTGACATTTAGTTGCCATACAGAAGCCACAGCTGCATCCATCTTTCTCTGTGAACAGACAAATAATGGAACAACCTTGCTGTAACATGATTTCTCAATAGTTTTATCACATTAGCAATCTGACAAAACAATAAATAATACACTGTATAAAATGGAATCTTGTCAAGTAATGTTATCTTAATTCTAATTGATCTGTCTAATAAGTCTCATTTTGAGATAATTGTGCACTTATTGAAAGATTATCCAGCTAATGTGTAGACATTTTGTACCAGTTTTAATATTTCTTTTTACAAGTAAATTTATCTCACTCAAGATAATTTTGCTGGTTTTAAGCACATTTCTTAAATGCCAAACTATCTGCCATAATATAATAAGATACCATTACATAATTAAGTCACTTAAACAAGTTAAATGTTTGAAAATACCCAGCCATTACCATGTCTTGTGATGTCTTAAGACATGTCTAAAGACACATTATGAAGATGTCTTAGGACATCTTGAGGCATGTCTTAAATGAAGTGATCTTAAGATGTCTTGGTTGAAACAACATCCCAAGATGTAGGATGCCTAATATGTATTTTTAAATTGAACCTCATTTTTGTTTTTAATAAACAAAATAAATATAAAGGGAATATTAAAATGTAACATTATTTATAGCATATATATATAATATTTTTTATATCTAGGATGCATAATGGTATTAATTTTCATATATATTATGTTATAAACTAAGATCTACTCTTATTCTGTATATAAGTTATGCTAAAGTTAGTAGCAACATAGTAATATGAACAACTATAAATGATGGGGAACTATTTTAAGACATTCATATGGACTAAAAAGTAAAACTGACCCACAGAGTAATACAGAGGTCTGAACCCCAGCAGCAGTCCTAACATACCTGAGCCAGATAATGATAAGCTGTCAAACACTTAATACCAGACTCAGATGTGCTGGGAGCTGGAATAGAGCCAAGCAATGGACATTTTATGTGGACATACGTGGACACAGGAAACAGGTAACAGATAATTCAATGCGCATGTGTTCACACCATGATACCTAAACACTTACATCACTGATATCACACTGCTAATGCTGTTCCCAATCTCTCCTTTTAGAGTTAAATCTGTGGTGAGTGAGAAAACATCCCACACAGCCCATCATGTCTTCCTCTGTTTTTTCTCAGTGATAGTCTTTGTCAAAGATATGAGGAAAATGCATCTGTTGAAAAATCAATTTTAAGACAAAAAATTTGAGATTACTTTTCGACCTGCATACACAAGCAGGCTAAATTTAATGCTAATTTCCAATGTTCATAATTTTATTTTTGGGGTCCGTTAGAATATATTTACATGATTCAGTGTTTCAAAAACACATTATTTTTCTCATAATGTAAATCTCTACTCACCCTCTGTCTGAAACGCCCTGTTAGTCACTATATCTTTATCTGTTAAAAGCTGTGTTAAAGGAGAATTCCACCACTTTCTTCTGCCCAATTTCATCATTAAGATGCAAAAAAGCAGTCTGATCTGAAATGTTCCATTGAGGAAAAACTTAGCGACAGAATTGTTCACAGTGGCAGTGACAAGGACCAGACATTTGAAGAGTTCAATGCCTCTAATCTCTCTCACAGAGAGTTATTACATGAAATGATCATCAATAAGAGCTAAACTCTATTAAAGCATGTTTACCACACGCTGTATGCTATAAATTGTAGGGCTCTGAAACTTGCAGTATTACACATTAAAGAAGAAGTGAAGAAGTAAATTCATAAATATTGATACAGTGTTGGTGATATTGCCATATCGATAGTTTGATCACAGCTGTAATGGCAAATAACATTAATAAATTGCATGAATAAAGGGCAGATATTTGAGTACTGTAAGCCAGATTTATTACCCTAAATACTTCATGAAATATTTGTTTGAAATACCCACCAAATCTAAACATCTGTGACATTCATATTGTTTTATTTTAAAAATTAAAACTTGAGTCTCATCAGTTTGTGATGTGGACAGAATCACAAACGAACGCAGATAAAATACAAACGTGATTTATTAGGAAACAAATCACCGATGTCCAAAGGGTAAAGCAGCAACGTAGTCAATATCCAGGCCAGAGTCAAAAACACAGATCAAAAAACACAAGCAGAGGTACCAAAAGGGAAAAGGCAAAAATCCAGGAGTCAAAGAACAGATCAAGAGGTCAAAACACAAAAACAAACAGTACATAGGAAGACCACACAGTAAGTCTCAACGAACCACCTAAAGCCCGGGCTTAAATAGTCTAAGCTAATTGTCACCTGACTAGAACACAGGTGTGGAACATCAATAATCAGGGGACTGAGATCTCTGATAGGTTCGCGGTGGGGAGTATGGAGTCAAGTGGTACTCCAGAGGGTCTTGGGAGATGTAGTCCATTTCCTGCATGGAAGGATCTGTATGCATGACACAGTTGCTCAGCTTCAGATGATTTCCAATGAGAAAATCTAAAACAAAACAAACACATGAGGTAAATGCAGCAAAACAATAATAACAGCAAATTGGTAAAATGGTTTTAGATAAAATAAATGTCTATATTCGTATTGTAGACATGGTGACCCCAGGTTCCTATCACCATCGCTGTAAATAATCTGAACCATTTTACACCAAACCACTCTGAATCACAAATGTAGTGCTTGAGAATTACATATCAAGCATGAAATTAAGTAAGTAAGTGATACTTTATTAATCCCACAAACAGGGAAATTCCACCTCTGCATTTAACCCATCTGTGAAGTGAAACACCACACACACACACACACACACACACACACACACACACACACACACACACACACACACACACACACACACACACACACTAGGGGGCAGTGAGCACACTTGCCTGGAGCGGTGGGCAGCCCTATCCACGGCACCCGGGGAGCAGTTGGGGGTTAGGTGTCTTGCTCAAGGACACCTCAGTCATGGACTGTCAGTGCTGGGGATCAAACCAGCAACCTTCCAGTCACAGGACCAGTACCCTAACCTCCAGCCCATGACTGCCCTCTAACTAGGCAGAAAGATTGAAAAATTCCACTAAGGCATAAACATCACACACTGTTTGTGTACTTCCCACCACATGTTTTCGCTATTTGAGTTCTTTCCCACAGATCCAAATACAGAAGTCACTTTGCTCTGTATTCCTATTGAAACAGTAGCCAGCTGAGCAGCCTTGGTGACTGAAGATTTATTCATGCACCCATAATCTAACCTCTTTTAAAGTCACTTATATCTTTTCCTCTTGCCATTTTGATCCAAATTAAAGCTGACTGGTCCTAATCAATAATATTTATGCATGCCAAAGAGCATGGTTTGATGTTAGTTGTGTAATTGTCTCTTGCAGTACACCTGTTTGGAACCATCTGCACATTTATTTTATCTTTTAATTTGTCATATGTTTGTGCATCACCAGCAAGATTTTAAGCAAGATATGGTTGAAGGGCTGCCCCATTTGATGCTTATGTGACAGCTGCTGCATGGTAACTGTTTTATGCCTAGGCAATATCATAGACTTCAGAAATAGTGAACTCAAACATGTTTGCCACTACAATCTGCAAGGAGAGTTTGACTCCAGATGCACTGCGAGAGTCAAGTTCACCCAATCTTAATGAAGAGCACTAAGGCATGCCATGTGCTAATGAGCTCATCAGGTATCACACGCTAACTCTGAGAACCTGCAACTCAACACTAAATGATGCTGTCTCATGAATTATTCAGCTCACATCTGCAATGCACAGACACAGGGCAGTGTTTTTAAGTGCAACACATTTGACATTGGCGGTTGTGTAGGAAGATACTGGTTACTCCAAGCTTCCAAGAGCTTTGGGACTAAATTTATTGCGTATTTGTTGTTGCAAATACAAAAAATATACTGTATACCTTTCTAAATGCTGACAATTTAAAGTGTGCATTTTCTTCCTTAGCAGTAAGGAAAAGCTTGCATTCTCACTCATCGGTCAGCTATGAGCATTATGCAGCTTTTCCTGCTATCATTAAAAGTGTGGCTAATTGGTATTCCACCATGCTATCGCTTATCTCCCCTGGACGTTAGCGTCTCCATAAATTTGAATACATTCCGCTGCATTAATGAAGTCCATAGCATCTCCTGCATCTGACCTGCTCCATCTGTGTGCGGTCAGGTCTTTGAGCGCAGGCTCCGTCTTTTGAAAGGAAGGCACAGGTCAGAGATTACAACCAGCAAAGCTTTTTCCAATTAGAGAAGTGTTCCTTCACCTGCTTGCATGGAAGAAACGGAGGGTTTCCCAGCATGCCTAGTGTCACTGCACAAACAGCGCTACAGCACAACTGGAGATGCACACCTCTGATATCAGGGATGCCACTGCAATAAGATGTGGGGGGTTAATTTCAGTAGACACTTCAGGGAGTTGTCCAAACAGCCTACACACATGTCCTGTTTTAATCTTATTCTGACACTAATTAATCGCCGTTCCTCCTCAGTCATTAGCCATTCGCTCTCCACATTCAGACATATTACAGCACTACCATCTTCCACACTGAATGCTTCATGTGTTGGCATCAGCATAGAGTAAAACACAGTGCTTGAAATGGGTGCTCTTTTATGGAATATACCAGCAAGGGAGGCATCTTGTGCAGCACTTCTAAACAGCTAGTATAGCAGGTCACATCTAACCACACATGTTCCATACAAGGTGGTCACTTAATGCTGCCTAACTACCCTGCAGTCCAGCATAGATTAGCACAAAAACACCTGCAGCACTAACAATGTCCATAATAACAACTTATTTTAACTTATTTTAAAATTCAGAGTCCTCATACTGCAAGTCCGGTGCCCCATATGTCGCCACTTTGCATGGCCTCACCTCCCAATGTCCATTGCCAGTAGTGGATCACTACATTGCTCTCTATTATAGAAAGCCCATGTAAACATACATACCATGAGCATCGCCAGTCCTCCCTCTGTGCTGCGTCCTATTTCCCAGGATGTAAGAGCAGAGACAGACTGAGTGTGGATCTCCTTGTGACCTGTGGCATCGCATTGGCCTCACCATTGAGGCTCCTCAACCTGGCTCTGTTGCCAGAACTTCCCACACTTGTCATGCCATCTCGCCATCATGCCTTCTCTCAGCAGCAGGTCCGCCATCCAGGTGTCCTCACTGACAGCCTGGCTTCACTGTCAAACCTGGTCATGTTGCTTCAACTATCTTCTTAATTCCTGCCCTCGCTGCACTGCTCTTACTCGCAGTCCTCGGCCACATTTTGTCTTTTACACCGTTTTACCTCTAAGTTTGTCTTTTCCCTTCAGTCTCCAGTGAGAAAATCCCACTTCGGATACCACTGTGCCATTGGCACAGAAGAAAAAGACATGGGAAACACAGCTTTTCAAATGAATGCCCTTTTATTGAAAATAGCAACAGAGAGATATAGCTGTCAGCGCAACTGAACAGCCAGCACAGCAAGCAGGTCACTTCTAAGCACAGAACTTTACTTGAAGGTAGACAGTAGACCTACTCTAACTCCCCCACAATCCAGCACAGTATAGCATATGGAACAGATGTACATATCCTTTAGCTAATAACAGCAACCTATCTACAGGTTGTAAGTCTCTTTCACTGTGAAACTCCAGCTACCTGTGATACTCCTGCATGTCCTCGGCTTTAGTAGAGGGATGCTACAATCTTACTTTTTTTTTTTGTATAGACATTTTATATCTCTTTCATTTTATTCCTGATGGTATCATCCAATCCTGACTGCTACCTCTAGTCTAGACACTGATCTATAAGCTAATAAATACAACCAAGATAGCACAAAATTAATGTTTTTTAACCCTTTCAGCCACACAAAAGTACCCGAACTGAGGTCAGGTATCTAGATAGCTAAGGTGCTACCTAGCTAACTTTGGCCTTTAGCTTGTTGTCCTCTTTATTTGATAATCCATTTTTGTTGTTCCATTGTAATAGTGATTTGAAGAGAGTTAAAACTCCAATAAGATCTTCAGCAGCAGAATTGTTAGCCTTCTCCTGTCATTTTACAATAACCAGCTAATGATAAAAGAGACAATTCAAGCCACCTACCCAAAGCACTCGTAGTGCACAACAGTTCCCACCTATAGAAGGAGGTTTTGGTCTTCAAACTAAAGAATCTCACTTTAGAGGCTTCTGCGGCATCGCTGTAGGATGAGAGTACATATGTGTTCTTTTAATATCTTGAGATAATTTTGGACCGTGTCTATTGGCCCCTTTCATCATGAAATGTTTACATATTATAAAGGCAGCTGACATTTTCAAATAGTGTAAAATAAAAAGCTTTAGAGGATTTTTTTTATGACAGTGATGATATATTTTGATATATACTGAAGACACAACTTGCTTTTTAATGTGCTTTTAGCAGTCGTTTGGAAAAGAAACTGTCAAATACAATAATTATGTGACTCTTCATGCCAGGGAACTTTAAGATGAGAGTTGAAGCTAAATACACCCAAAGGATTTGTGAATCAGAACCTTTTCAGACATTTTCTTTTTTCTTTCTCAACTGAAATCTACCAGTGGATGTTGAGTTATTGAGCAATATGTTTCTGCTCACTACCCAAACATCAAATCTATATGTGCTTATTGAACATCTCAGGGGTATTAATAGGGAGTTGATCTTTTCTATGCAGCTATAACAGCCACTGCTCTTCTGGAAAGACATTCAACTAGATTTTGAAACACATCATAGCTGTGAGAATACTTTTCTATTCAGCCACAGGAGTGTTAGGTTGAGAACTGGGGTAAAGTGATAAGACCTGGCTCCCAGTGGCAGTTGCAATCCATCCCAAATGGTAGGAAGATGAGGCTGAGGTCAAGGCTCTGTGCAGACTACTCAACTTCCAGGCAGTTTATGTGATGTTGTTTGTGTGTATGTTCACTGAGATTATTTGTAGTAAATGGGACTCTTTCTAGTTGAGCATGATTGCTTTAAGGCTACACTGTGCTCTGACTCATTTGCCTGGGTTAGATCTCATGGCTGGTTCTGCCTTTCGGGAAATAACATGGACCGGTCAATGAGCTCCATTCAGAGTGGACTGCTGAAGTGTGCTGTGTAGCGAAGGCGAAGGTCAGAGTGATAGATGATGCTGCTCTATTGCCGTCTCGCTCTCTCTCTCTTTCGTTCTCCTATTTGACAGCTGGAGGGAAGGCAAGCTTGCAGCACTTTTGCACCCCAAGTGTTAGGGGGACACTCGAGGAGCAGCTGCGATGTTGTGCACTGGTGTGTTGCGTGGGATGTGGTGTGCAGCGGTGTGTATTGTGTGTGGGATGTGGCTACAGTGTGATGCCATAAGCACAGTGCAGTGTAGTCTGCGCGGGAGGACAGCAGGTTGTTTTCTGGTTACTAGTGGAGTGATTATCTCGTTGTTTTGCAGTGTGCACAACTGGTGGAGAAGAAAGCGGCCAGTCAGAATTTCACACAATGCACCACTGTCCTAGATGCTTGTCCTAGATCTGCTGCTTATCTGCTTCTCTCTTTGTCCATAGCCTTTCTCTCACCCATGTCTTTCCTTTCGCATTTTCCATCCACAATCGCTTGCATGCGCTTGTCCCGTTATACGGGTGACTCCTTCCTAATATGCATTAGGAAGAGGATTAAAGGAGCTCACTGGATTACAGTACCTAATGCATCAAGTGTTGCCTAACAATCAGACATTAAATATAGCATCTCTTTGTGAAGCAGTATGAATACCCGTATTCTAAACTAATTACGCAGTTTGGACTTCAGACAGCCACATTCAGCTGAACTCAAAAGCTTATTTGGATGGTGTGCCAGAATAATACACAGGTCTAATCCTGAGGGGGATACGAGCGCACACCCTTGTGCTGACATGTCTGCTTTCTAATAAGCTCTCTGCTATCTGGCCTAATGGAAAAAGCTTTGAGCCAAGGCTCATATAAAACCATTCTTCATCATTCTCTTTGAACTATAATAGACCTTCTCTGTGCTCGGGGTAAGCTCACAGCCAGTCCCTTTGTACTCTCCGTATCAGCTAGCATGTGTGTGTCATCATGATTGCAGGCTCTCGGAAGAACCAAGATATTTTATTCTGTCAGTTCAGCCATTTTAGAGATTTTCAAACCAAACAAATGCAAAAAAGACTGCTTGGAAATCATATGCATGAGTAATTAAAGTGCATGGCCTCTTCACAATGAAACGCCGGCATATGTTAAATGTGTAAGTGTAAGCGTTAAGTGATCCAAGGCGAAGTTAATTAGGACTTTCAGACATTGCAGGTTTCCTGAAGTTTGACTAATGTAAGTGAAATGTATCTCAGAGCAAACATAACTGAATTCCACACCCATGGATTTTTTTTTGTTTGTTTAAGCTGTTGGTCAGCTGGTTTTGTTATTCCTTTAGCATGACATGGATTGTAACAGGACCTCTATTACTGAGACTTTAGCCAATTACAGAAGAACATTCACTCCACAATTACTACTGTCAGACTGGAACTGTGCAAACTGTCAATTCATACTGTACTAAAATGATCTCACAATTATTACCATCTGAATGTATTAACTACACACACTGCAGATTCATAGTGGACTAAAATCACTCCATAATTATTACTTTCACACTGGATTAAAATCATTCCATAATTATTAATGTCAGACTGTAAAAACAACACACTGCAGATTTATACTGGATTATTGTCAATATAATTTAAGTACACAAGTAAAACTAATCCAGATCTAAAAGAGCTTCTGTGTGAGTCCCCACACTAAAGACTGCCAGGTCCAAGCTAATCAGTAAAAAGCTCACACGCTTTCACAGATGTTGCCTTCTTCAAGTCAGCTTTAACCATCAGATGCCTCACAGTTTTATCTTCCGTTTGGGGAAGAACTGCCCCAGGCCCTAATAAAGTCAGCAAGGCAGCACCTGAAAGAAACAAACAAGGCTATCTTACCACCATGCAAAGGCCACGACTTCTCTCTGCATTCCTGCGAAGCTGGGAAATATCAAGACGAATCTCATCTAGCATACTTCACCTTTAATTCCACACTTGACCGTAAAAAGTCTTGGCGTGATAGGCTGCTCTGTTCCACCCAGGAGTCATTAGGCAGCCCCTCAAATGAAGAGTGCACTGAACGAAGAGGGCTGCAGGGACCCGTAGAAAAACCTGCCAGACAAAAGCACAAGAATGAGTGTGGTGTGAATCAACTGAAGCAATAGGAAACCGACATCTCAAACAGCTTCTGTCTGCAGGGTGTGGGCCTTTTGAATTGCACTTAACTCACATATATTCAGAGATTTCAATGCCTACATGTTTCTTTCACTTCACAGGTATAGCCTAGTATATGTATTATAAAGTGAGAGAGAGAGAGAGAGAGAGCAGAAGAGAAAAAGAGAGAGGAGAAGGGAGGATGGGCCTACAGCCACATTTTGGTACCTTCTTTGGACAATCCATTTGTCAACTGCCAGCCGTGTGACTGAACAATTCATCAGAGATGACAAAATGCAGTAACTAATGAAAAATAATATCTAATATCATGATATATATGATCTCTTCAATTTATAACTTAGTTTAAAATCTAGGTGCCCATATCTGGGCCTATACTTCAAATCCTCACTCTCAGGGCTACATATTTTACCCAAGGTTAACAGGGGCTACTGAATAATTCTTAATAGTAACTGAGTATTTAAACTTAGAGGAGCACTGCAGCCTAAGGCACAACCCTATTCGCACCCCTCGCTCTTACCACTTAGATTTACCTCGCATTTTTGCATGTTCACATCTAGGGGTAGGATGTGCTGATTTTTGGTGAGGTAGGGTGAAGTGTCAGGGCTACATGACCCTCCAAATGGAGGTTTTTCAGAGGTACACTTCAAATGGTGTGTTATGAGAAACAAGAATTTTCTCAGTTATATACAAAAGTATTTTCTCAAAAAAAAATGAAAAATCATTGCCTTATCCTAGTTTAATGTTGTTTCAATGTATTATTGTCTGTTTCTTTATAACAACCATAAAACATCACTAGTAGAATGTTGATGTCTTGGTAGCATTTTAAATGATGCAGCTGTTCTGACGCCTGAGGTGCCAGAATGTAACTACTGTGCCATTTAAGGTGGAATGAAGAATTTGAAGAAGAAGCTGGTGAATAGCAGACTACAGCTTCATATCACCGAAGAATTAGGGGTGAGAGATAATAAATGAAGGCATACAATCCCCTAAATATAACTTAAGTCCAGCAGTGAGGTTGCTGAACTTTACTCCCCTCTGCTATCACTGCAGACTGGCAGGGTCACCTGCAGAGCATCAGTAGTCTCTTCATTTTTCTTTTTTTTTTTTTATTTGAGGGTTGTCCCATATAATTGGGGAAGATTTTAGCCACTTAGTTCCAAGAGGCAAGGAGACACTCTCCTTCACTAAAAAATGGGATTGGGCCACTGTCACTGTCATTTGTTGGGCTATACAGTGATTTATCTCACCATGTCACTCTCATTAATTTAGCATAATTCACTTTTTTTTTGTTTCATTTTTATTCATTAATGCACATCTCATTTCCATATTCAATGTGGGTTACACAAATATACAGCCATAAGAATTCCCTGTGGTATCATCCAATCCTGTTACACTAGCCACTGAGTTAGACGTGAAAAGGAGCCAGCCTGAAGTATCTAGATGTAATAATAATTTGAAGATACTACTGTAACACTGCGTCAATAATGTGCCTTCCTTCTGCATAAATAATAAATAATAAATATATAAATAAAACATTTCAAACAAACCTAAAAAAGCAACTGCCATTTTTTAGACATTGCTCCCATCTTCAAAACGAATCATCAGAAGGGGATTTTCCTACGCTTTTTATGGGGAAATCTCACTCCAGAGAATACTGTGGACTGCTGCAGGATACAAGAAAGCATATTTACAACAGATGTAACAGCAGTGCTTACATTTTCCATTCATTTTTAAGATTAGAAACTGAATATAAAGGAGTTAAAGGTGATAAGAATCTTGATTGATCTTGGTTGGTCTTCCTATCCTGGCCCACAAGTCCCTGCAACTCAACCAGAATGCAGCAGTGGTCTTGCCTTCAGTTCACTTCTGTTACTCCACTGCTGCACTCCCTTCCCTAACCCTGATGCCTACAAAGCCAAAACTCAAATTGAACATCAAGTCATTCGAACTTCAAGTACAGGTCTGCTTGACCCGTCATCTTACAAGACACATGGACGAAACTCCATCAAAACTCATCTCTGTCCTGTCACCCAGGTGGTAGAATGAACTCCCCTTGGCTGTCCGAACAGCAGACTCTCTTGCATTCTTCAAACACAGACTGAAGATGCATCTCTTTGTATAGCACTTAAGTGAGCACTAATATACGTACTTATTGAAATATACTACAATACAACTAATTCTGTTTCTCTTCTCTAGGTATCAACATGGGCTTTTGTTCCTAGCAATATCTGATCTCAGGAGTAGCTTTTATTCTAACCTATTTCTACTAACAGAGATACATTCTCTGAGTTGACAACAAAGCACTTTTGTGAGTCTCTCTGGATAGGAGTGCATGCTAAATGCTGTAGATGTAAATGTACAGTGGATATAAAAAGTCTACACACCCCTGTTCAAATGCCAGGTTTTTGTGATATAAAAAAATCACAGCAAGACAAATAATTTCACAACTTTTTCCACCTTTAATGTGACCTATAACCTGTACAACGCAATTGAAAAACAAACAGAAACCTTTACATTGGAAAAATATAAAGTAAAAAACTTAAAATAACCTGGTTGCATAAATATGCACACCCTTAAACTAATACTTTGTTGCAGCACCTTTGGCTTTTATTACAGCACTCAGTCTTTTTGGGTAGGAGCCTATCAGTGTGGCACATTTGCAATACACATGACACATGGCAATATTTGCCCACTCTTCTTTGCAAAACCGCTCCAAATCTGACAGATTGCGTAGACATCTCCTGTACACAGCCCTCTTCAGATCACCCCACAGATGTTCGATGGGATTCAGGTCAGGTCAGGTCAGGCTGGGCCATTCCAAAGTCTTAATCTTATTCCGGTGAAGCCTTTCTTTTGTTGATTTAGATGTATGCTTTGGGTCATTGTCATGCTGAAAGATGAAGTTCCTCTTCATCTTCAGCTTTCTAACAGAAGGCCAAAGTTTTTGTGCCAACACTGACTGGTATTTGGAACTGTTCATAATTCCATCCACCCTGACTAAGGCCCCAGTTCCAGCTGAAGAAAAACAGCCCCAAAGCATGATGCTGCCACCACCATGCTTCACTGTAGGTATGGTGTTGTTTTGGTGATGAGCAGTGTTGTTTTTGCCAAATATACCTTTTGGAATTATGTCCAAAAAGTTCAACCTTGGTTTCATCAGACCATAACACAGTTTCCCACATGCGTTTGGGAGATGTCTTTTTGCAAAATTTAGCCAGGCTTGGATGTTTTTATTTGAAAGATAAGGCTTCCGTCTTGCCACCCTACCCCATAGCCCAGACATATGAAGAAGACGGGAGATTGTTGTCACATGTACTGCACGGCCAGTACTTGCCAGAAATTCTTGCAGCTCCTTCAGTGTTGCTGTTGGCCTCTTGGCAGCCTCCCTGACCAGTTTTCTATTTGTCTTCTCATCAATTTTGCATGGACGTCCTGTTCTTGTTTTCTCCACTTGATGATGACAGTCTTCCATGGTATATTTAATGACTTGGAAATTCTTTTATATCCTTCACCTGACTGATATCTTTGAGTAATGAGATCCCTCTGATGCTCTGGCAGCTCTTTGCGGACCATGGCTTGTGCTGGAAGATGTGGCTACAAAAATGTCAGGACAAGCCTACTAGAACAGCTGAACTTCATTTGGGGTTGATCAGAGACACTTTAATTGGTGACCATATTATCTCAGTTGTTTATTTTTACTTCACCTCCCTAAAAGATTTCTTTGTTTTTCAATTGCATTGTACAGGTTATAGGTCACATTAAAGATGGAAAAAGTTGTGAAATGATTTGTCTTGCTGTCATTTTTTAACTTCACAAAAACCTGGCATTTGAACAGGGGTGTGTAGACTTTTTATATCCACTGTACATACTAAGGCTTATTATTTGATAGTTAGAGGGGCTTTAATGCAAACTGGCTGAGCTATTCTTAGGTTATAGAAGTGTGTAATAAAACTTTGGGCCCGCCAGTGGTCCCTGGCCATTAAGGGTTGAAGAGCTGATGTCATGGAAACAGTTATCTATGATAGTGATTAACAACAAAGCAAGCTGTTGGTGGACTTACTGTTTTGACTTTGCAAAATCTAGCAAAAGAAGAGGGTGTTACGTGGCACAACATTTTGACAGATACACCACTGTTTGAATGAATTGTTTTCTATCTTCTATTGAGTTCTCTCTCTCTCCCTCTCCCTCTTTCTCCTTCTGCCCTCCATCATTGTTCTCTCACCATCAACCATCTGCTGGCTGTCCTGTGGGGAATGCACAGGCAGTTCGCAACTACAAAAGCCAGGCCTCGATGTGCTTATCTTAGCAAAATGCACCACGCATGACAACTGGCAAGGAGCAAAGTTTAGAATCCAAACACAAAAGCACAGAAAACAGAATGCAGGGGTGTGGAGGAACAGTGTTACTAGGTGCCAGGTGACGAGGTGAAGTAACACAGAAATAGAGGAAAAACCTAATGCAGTCTCACCCATGTTTGAAATGCTGGTATGGTAGTTAACGTCCCAGCTGTATTCCCCAGCCTCTAGGTCTGTCCATTAGCACTGTTGTGTAGCCCCCATGCCACATCAGCTATTTGCAGGACTCCCATACAAAATGTGTAATTCTGAGTCATATTCCATCAGAATCGCACCACTGGGGAGGACCTATGCCCGACCCTCAGAGTCTATGTTTTTTTTGTCTTTATTTTCCAGCTGCCCAAGCTCTTGTCACACAGTAGCACCCTTTCCCCATCCTCCATATCCTGGGGCCATCATGGAGAATAATCCAAAAATGAACCTGCCAGGTTCCACAATGAAATCCAGAGGAAACAATAAACATCCCTACAGCTGGGAGCTGTGTGCTTCTCCCACCATTCTCCAGCAAGTCAATTAGGCAGCAAATGACCCACAGAACATACAGTAATGGATGCAGTACCATAGGACTTCACTTTAATACATCATAATTATGACAGTAATTGTTTCTGATGGTTCATTGTATTTCTCTGCAAGCTCTCAAAGTTTCCTGCCTTGCCTGGGAGGAAAGTTTATGGAAAGGTGTAGCCACTCTAAGATAGGTCTGTTGGTTTGAGGCATTCACTGAAATGCTTTGCTCAAGCATAAACCTGCAGACCTCAACCTCTTGACTTTAGGGCTTTGTGAAACGCTGAATGTGAAATGAAGCGAGGCCATGAGAGCATGAGTCACTGCATAAAAAGCCCAGCTATCTTTGAACGTCTCAAAACTTTCAAGCCAAGCTACTGCCATAGCAACAACAAGTTGCTCATAAGCTCTTGGGATCAAATTGGTCAAAATGGTCTTGACATGATATATTTTTTCAAAAAAAAAAAAAAAAGATTTTGTACACTAAAAATGAGGGTGCCAAAAGAATTTCTTATAGCAATGCAAAAGCTTTCAATGAATTTATGTACGGAAGACAATGAAGATCCCTTTTAAACCTGTTGATCTGCTAAGTCCAAACTTGCATTGAGCATGTTTATAACTTGAGAATTACTTAACCAATTTACACTGTGTAGTAGTCTGTGTAATTACTCAGTAATAAGCCTTGGGATGTAGCGCAGATTTTAAGAAGATTAAAACCTCCACATAATATATGGGTCATTCTTGGTAAGTAATGCAGGGGTGGAGGCAGGTTGCAAGTACAAAGTGATGTTATTAGAGGCATTCTGATACTCATCTTAGCAGGCAGGGGTCAACACACGGGCAGGCAAGAAAAGATGCACATCCATATTCAGAAATAAAAAAGAGAGCAGCAAGGTTCAAAACTGGGAAAACTAAACAAAAACAGGTTCAGAACTCAAGTGACAAACACAGAAACTTCACAAACACTCAATGAAAACAAAGGGTATGTAGCAGTCTGAATGTCTTTAGAATGAGCTGCAGGTATGTGGGAGAGGAGAAGAGTGGGTGGTGCCAAGGAGAGTCCAAGTCAGTCTCCACAGAGGGCCGGGAGGGCGAATGTACTTGACATGGTGCCAGAACAAAATGATGATGAGCAGGGCATCAGGCAAACTTGAGGGATGCACAATGTATCCATGCAGCCCAAAACAAGAATATAGAAAAATAAATTTTTGATAAGCAGGCAATAAAAAGTGATACATGCAAAATTTTCTATGTAGCCTTTTATACCAGTCACATGCAGCAAGCAGTAGCTGTGCATGCATAGGTTAGTTTCCCTTTATATTTCATCACATATAACTAACTAAAGCCTATACAAAATGTAATAGGTTTAGTAGGGCATGAGAAATGGTGGAGTATTGCCCCCACTTAATGACCGCTGTTGTCGTGCCTGGCAGTTTTTTTTCTTTTTTTTTATATTAAATAAACACAACAAATTCTCAGTAACATCAACACATCAATCATGTAGCAGCAATGCATACATGCAGTAGATCATCAAGAAACTTCAAATTAACTGTGTAAATATAATTTGTAACCTGTTAATTCAGTTGTTTTTCACTTTATTTTGTGTCAAAGTTCAGATCTGTAGATGTTTAACCTGAAAGCAACTGAACATGTAAAGGCTTTAATACAGACCACCAACATCCTCAATAAACTGTTATACACATACTGACACCATTCTGTGACTAGACTTTAACTAGATTAGGTTTTGGATAAGATTATGGTTAGGATTAGGGCCAGGGTGAGGGTTATAATTAGATTTTGGGTTGAGGTTAATGTTAGGGGTTAGGATTAGGGCCAGGTTTAGGATATATAGATATTCAGATGCTTCAAGATATTCAGATGCTTCACTACTGCTACTTCACTGATGCATTGTTGTGTTACTGATACTCTATTAAGAGTTTATTAGTCATGTACAGAGGACCACACCAAATAAAGTGTAACCATTTTATTTTTGAGTAACAATGCTGATAATTTTAAGAAATTTTCAGAGAACAAGCAAAAGAACTGTAACAATATTGCCCAACCAACTGAAAAGCTCGTTTATTGTTAATGCACAGCCAGCAAAACGTAAGTCATTGTGAGAGACAGAAGCTCATCTGTGTGCTTTCTTTAAATGAACACACATCAGGGACTCCTGCATTGATTTCTGAAGGCAATCATCTCCACTGTATTCCCAAGGTCATGGCCGCAGTTGTTATTGGCATTGTGGTGATCTAAGCCTTAGCTCTGGTCCAGCCCATTAGGAATTCATAAGCTCATAATGAGTGTATGATATGATTGCTTTTTACTCTCTAAACCGCTGGATGTGGCTTCTCCATCAAGGATGGCTCCATCAATTGGTTTTCCGAATCTCTTCTCAATTATTTTATCATGACTCTCAAAGTGGATTAAACATGTATGATGCAATTATCAGATAGGCCTACTATGCTTCTCTGACTTTGAAGCTGTTAACCCTCTCATGAAGCATGAGAAATTGAAAATTCTGCCTGAAAAGCCTTGCAAATAACTTGATGTAAGACAAGCTTTATCTTGAATTAATAAGGATCAAACTGAGTGTGTTGGAAGTCACAAGCAGCGTTGGAGTAATTTCTCAAAAATGCAATCCACACTGTTTTTAAATATTTTTATGAATTGCTTACATGTTTTATACAGCATCCCATGCTGAGTTCTGGGAAAACAATTACTGTACAGGCAGATTATACCATATCAAACTCTTCAGTGTATGGCAACTGTTTTCTTACTGCAACAGTATTATTATTGTACATCAAAACATGCAGTATCATCTACTTTACTGTAAAAAGTACTTTTTCTGGACTTGGTTCAGAGCTTTGTAAGACATACTGTCATGCTTCCCCTTGATGACACACCTTGTCGCACTCCTTGCTTCATTTCACTGGCCGGCTCTGACAGGACTCCTTGGGAAGTCATGACACCCACACCTACAACATCTACCTATAACAAACCACTTTACTGCACTACATCACCTGAATGCTGACTGTTCACACCCGTAGTTAATTTCTGTGGCGTTATAAAAATTGCTTCACACACAGTTTGCAAAGTATTTCTCTGTCTTCTGAGCATTTTTCATTTGTTTATCCTTCCTATGTTTGAATTTCTGTGTTTTGCTTTTTGACCTAGACCTGTTTTTGATTTCTCTTTTGCTGTATTCACCCTCCTGGTTTTGACCTTGACCTGTTATTTATTTTTATGTTTTGTTCTTTTTTGATTTCCTGTGATCATTTTCTTTTTTCTACATGTGTCTGACTAGTTTGTGCAGCATTATAGTGAATACGTTTAATAAGTTTAAGAACTAACTATAAATATTAGTAGAGCCTGATAGCTATTTAGCTTTTCAAAGAATAGCTGTTTGTGTTTTTGAATAACTGAAATAAAACCATTTTTATTTGCCAATATTTATTATATATTTTAACAGCAATTTTAAAACTACTCTTAACTCTTCATTTCCTAATATATGATTTTATATTGTCACTGTTGGAACAAAACTTTGTATCTCTAAAATAGTAACTTTACAGTTATAGAAGTTAATTTAAAGCGTTTTTATTCCAAATGATTTTGCAGTGGTCCATTTCATCATGAAATTTTGACAGTGATAAAATTACTTTAAAAAAAAGAACATTGTTAATTACAATGACATTCCTGCCATTGTGTAGTCTCAGTAAAAAAGACAAAAAAAAAAAAAACAACAGTTTTCTACTGCATTTAAAATACAATGCCATATGTCAATAATGAGTGCTGTAAACTTACAGTGTAACCTCACTACTCATTACTTCTAAGTTATAACTCTATAAAACATACAAATCTGTACCAATTGAAAAGTACAGAGGAAACTATAATAGTCATTTTAGGGCTTTATTTAGAAGAAAAAGTTAGTCATTGTAAATGTTATAAAACTCCTGAAATGGCCAGGGTCCAAGTTGTATTACACACTTCTATAACCTAAGAATAGCTCAGCCTGTTTGCATTGAAGTTCCTGTAGTTACTTGAATAGCAAGCCTCAGCATGGATTAAGCCTGGGATTTAATGGGTTAAAGCATGTCACTATCACTGACTTCACTCTGAATGAGACATCTCGTAATGATTGATTAAATAAAGGAATGGCTAGTGCTATTTAAAAACCTAGAAACTACTCAGCATCAATATCTCCACATATTCATGAATGAAACATAAAGCTTACAGAGCTGCTCCTGAACGAAAAAGGTGAGATTGGGTGTCTCTCTTCTTTAACAAAGGAAACTTTATCTACCAGTTTTGTATTAGCATGATTAGATGCTTTCACAGACCATTTAGGTACCCAAAGTACATATAAGAACAGGCATTGATAATCTATATAGAGGAAATGAATGCTTTGAATGCATCACATATAATTAATATTACTCTGTTAGAGAGGTACAAGTATTATGAGTAACGCTGGTCATAAGAACATATGAAAGTCCTTAGTGCACCAATAATGAGGGATTAATAAGTGTATTGTAATAATTACATGCACTGATGATGCAAATCAAGTGCTTGAAAAATAGCCTGAAGGCTATTTTTGGAAAACAGCACTAAAACCTATGCGTGAGTCTGAAATGCATAAAAGAATAGAATAAACATGGTAAAATGAGTTACATTTAAGAAAATGACCTTAATTCCACTTTAAACATCTTCACAGATGTATGAGATACCACCATTTCCACTGCTCTTATTGTGCTACAGCATAAAGCACAACCGTATATTGCAGTCTAAAGTGGTGACTTTATGGTACAGCACAATGGCATTTTCATTATAAAGACTGCAGTTGCCTTTTTGTTCCTAGACATTAGTATGCAGCTGCCCACCTGCACTGACTACATATTTGCCATATTTCAAAAGCAGGTGAGGAGGAGTTCAACTGAGAACATCCAAAAAAGAAGTATGAAAAAAGGAAATAGAAAAAGAAAACTCTCACATTCGAGAACTGATCGCTGCCTGCATAGATTTAATATTACTACAGATAAGATTTTGGTGAAACACAGGAAAAATATACATCAAAGCCCCCCGTCAACTCAAGCATCTTATTGTATTTTAGGAATTTGTGATAGGGCATGTTTGATGTGCTTTTTCAAAGCCACTTTGAGCTCCACTTAAGCAGCTCCCCAGTGTTTCCTTGCTTTCCGAACAGTAGGATAAAGTGGATCGGAGCAGAAAGCTAAAGCCAGGCTTACACGTTTGGAATCCGGCTGCATGTCCGCATTGAGGGCAGCAGCTGGATGTTTGTAGTGCAGTGGGTTTCTGGTTCATTTTATGGAGGTCACTAGGTTTGTATCAGTGCTCTGCTAACTCGTGGACCTCCTACACAGCCATAATCTGCTTTATACTTACACATGTTTCTTGACTTGGATATACATACAAATCTGTACATTATATAGAGGTTGTTTAAATTCCTGAGCCGTGCAACAATCTTTTGTCTGGATACTGCATCTCTCTAGAGGTGGGGAGGGTGGTCCTACCCATCCCTCCATCATTCTGCATGATGCAAGGCAATGCATGAGTTTGTTAGTTGATTTAACAGAATTAGAAGTTAGCATTCTCCATGAAGCATGATGAGCTCCATCGACTGCTTGAAAAGATGTGGTGGAGAAAGCATGGTAAAGGTTTTAGTTGGTAAAACGTCTATGCTAGGTAGCACCATGTAAAAGAAAGAGACCTTACTAGAATCTAGAATTGTCCAACTAAAACTTGGGACAAAATTGAGTCAAATATAAAAAAAGAACCAAATAGGAATTTCTTCTGTGCCTTCAACCCAAAAACCCCTTTATTTTTAAGAGTGTACACTATAAATGCACAACCTTTATAGGACTACATTATGATAAGAATACCTTTACAAATGGTTTAAAATGAATGTATTAATGGTTATTTATTAGATCTTAAACACCTAAAATGACCTGTTGCTTGAGAACTAGTGAGCCCATATTCATATATATTGTTAAACATCAGGTCTTCTTCATCAGTCTCCATTCAATTAATATTGATATTAATAAATTGATATATAAACTCATCAAATATAACATATCACTGTTGTCCTTATGCATATTATAACTTATTAATGATTATTAATGATTTTAAAATTATTTTTAACCTAATGAATAACATTATACACTAATTTCAAACCATTCATAATTCCTTAATAAGAATTTTTGTATTGTAAAGTCTTACCATAATAACACGTTTACTCAATATTATGAAGAAAATGATATTTGCCTTTAATGTTTCATCGGTAAAAGTGAGCCAAACTGTTTATCAACTTCTTGAAGTAAATTAGAAACGTTAGAATTTTCAACATATATTAAAAAATACTGATCATAGTGCAAAAAACTGTACTTTAACACCCAACTCATTTTCCAAACAAAAATAAACATCTTCCTCTGGAAGAAGACAAAAAAAATGCCTTATATTTCCATTCAGTCAAATAAATTAGAACATGTTATGTGGATGATAAGAGATTATTTTTTTAAAAAATGACACTGAGTTGTGAATCTATCTGTCTATCTATCTAATACAGCAGGTAGTGAAGCTTAAATCAGCTCCTATTAATCCAGGGTCAAAAGGAAATAAGTGCAGCACAGAAAACAGAATCCGGACACTTCTCCACTGGAGCTGTCATCCTTGGAGGGTGAGATAAGGGCTTTACTGCAGTGTCCTGGGGGCAGCTCTCCGTTTGGGTGAGTGGATTGAGTATTGCAGGTTGCAGGGCAGTTCCAGCAAAAGTCTTACAATGCGCCCTCTAGAATGTATGCCTTATCATCTACTCTGCCCAACAGGCATGCTGGGATAATCAACTATAAGATCTTGCTTGAATTCAACAATTCTGTGAGTGTACTGTTATCTTCTGGGCTAGTCTGTGTCTCATAGTTGTTAGTTGTTAGCAGACAAATGTTTGCTATGTGACCTTCATAGTGAACACTTACTAGATGCTTTATTTGGAAGTCCTTTTTTGTTAGAAATCCCACATGCTGGTGTACAGTTAGAGAATGTAGCCCATGTGTTGCTGCGTCCCTTTACTCCATTAACTCCTTTTATCACACACTTCTATAGCCTAAGAACAGCTCAATGCATTTGCATTGGTCAGCTCTAGAATATATAGGCACTGTTGATCCAAGTAATGTAATTGCTAGAGCTGGCCATTCTATCAGAAATAGACATTAGGGTTATAGACATTGTGTGGGTGTGTTGTGTGGAGGTTGGTCACTGTCAGGGTGAAGGGTGTAGCTAGAGGTGAACTCTCTCGTGAGTGTCAATATGTGCCTTGTGCTCATGTTCATTTTTAAAATGTTAATGCTTGCACTTTTGTACACAGATCAGCAAGTAAAAGTTTTATGTTTTGATTATTATTTCCCCCCAATTTTCCCCCAAATTTAGTCAAAGCCAAATCCTCCAGCTAACTAGGTTTCCACCAATTATGCAACATTACCAAGCTAATAGAATGAAACACTAGTATGGGCTCCCAAGACAAGTGAAGCTCCAGCACATGTTTTCTCCTGCAAATGCAACGTGATTGCTAAACAGCTCTATAGCATGGCTGGTGCTACCTCAGGAGTAGGAAGGACACTTCAGATAGGACAGTGGGTTGGAGCAAGCATTTTGAATTTGGTTCCAAAGGACACACAAAACCAAACAAGAGCTCAAAATCAAAGCTGACCACTTTTCAGCGGTTTCAAATCTAGACTTCAGTCCTTTTTAGTTAGACAAGCTGCTCAGCAGGTCAATCATTTCTTCTTTGCTTGCTGCTTATCCTTCCTGACGCTTCCCTTCTCTGCTCCTTCTTTGCTCCTTTTAAAGGTGCCCACTCTGCAAAAGCCAAATCAGCATCAGCTGGCTTTCATTAAGTGTAGTGTGAGCACCTGAGCTGAGAGGGAAAGACAGTTTGCTGCTCTGCCTCCCTGTTACAGCACCCACTCTACAGTTTAGCCACTGGAATTGAATGGCAGGCTAGTGGCCTCTTTGTGGAACAGGAGGCGGGCTTCAGAATTCAGGTGCCATCCTCATGCCTCTAGGGGCTGTCATTCTTCATTCTACTGCTCTTTCTCTCTCTCAGCTGATGTCCTCCTCCTTCTGTCACTTGCAGATTTTGTTGGTGTGTAAGGCTCAGGGACCACTTTCACGGTCACTCTCTTGGCTGTTGTCAGTGCCCGTATGTCAAGCATCTGGCACAAACTCAACACACTTGGAGGAGAACACTGAGGGCCAATTCAGTGACATTAGCTTACAGACACACATATTGACTAGTGTCACAGAGGGCCAGTTAAACACTCTTGGACATCAATGGGCAATGAATGGGCATTGCTGAAGATCCAACTACTGGGAAGAAACTTAAATATGTTGTTTTTATTTAATATATTTTGAGTTAACACATTTGTTTAATATAGTGCAAAAAACATAGGATGTAAAATGTGCCAAATCTTTTGCACAGGCCACATTTTATACAATTTGTCAAAGTTAGCAAGTGGCCAGTAACCATGCATTAAGTTGTGTTCAGGCCATTTTAACTTAAAATACCCAAAGTGTAATTTCACCAGGGGCACCCTAACTGAACTTGAAAATGTGTACAATTAACACAATTTCAAGTTCAGTAAGAATTTAATTTCAGATTCAATTCAGTTTTTGATATTTTAACATTTTTGATATGTTAAAAATATATTTTTAAAAAACTCTAGAGCACTCTAATTAAATGCTATACAGATTAACTTGACTCAGATTAACAGAACATTGACATAAGCCCCTCCCCCTGATCACCCACTTTAATCTGCTAAGAAGCACCAAGATGTCCTGTTGACAGTAATTTTATTGAAAGATGAGAAATAAAGAACCCTCAGAAGGAACAAAGAGATATGTCACTGAAAAAGTTTTTAAGTTCCAATATACTAGTTTCAAATTTCTTGATACATTTTGGTGCTCTGCTGTGCTGAGAAAGGTCCAATGCCCAAATCATCTCTACAGCAGTCTTGGAAGCAGAAACTGACCAGTGATGAGTGGTGTAAGAGGCTCCAGCTTGGATGAAGATGTGATAAACATGCTCTTTCTACTTTATAGTGTTGACCTTTGGGAAAGTAGTAAATTCATGCAGCATCTCTTAGTGGTAAGAAAATCTAGAAAATTTAAATGACACAGATGAGAATGCAGAAACAGTGGCATATTTGCATGGAATTAGCCCAAATAACAAGTTTAGCAATGTCATATATGTTTTCTGATTGGTTTAACCTCTTTCTGAGCAATGAGAACTAAAAGGGGAGGAATGAGAACCCCTTGTTCTGAAAACAGTCCACACCGTTCCACATAGATGGCTGGGCTGAAATAAAACAGACAACCACAGCTTTCTTCATATTAACCCCATAAAAAGCCATAGGCTAAACATTTTTTACACACTTCTATAACCTATTAATCGCGCCATTAGTTTGCATTGAAGTCCCTGTAATTACTGAACAATAAGCCTTTTATGAAATAAACCCGGAATGTTAAGGGGTAAACAAGCCCACAGCAAACACATTAACAATCTCTTTTATAAATGTTGAATTTCAGCTTCACCTATAAACTTTCAAATCCATTAGGCCTTACAAATCATACATCCATCAAAATATATTCCAACACGACTAATTAAATAATGCTTAGTGTTAAAGCTAAAGAACAAGAAAGAGGTGGGAAACTGCATTTATGGCTTCTGTGATAAGGGGGTAGGTGAACACAATCAGATGTATCCTTAAGTTCTTGTTTAAGTTTTACACTATTTATTGTCGAGAACAGTGCAACTACAGCATAATGAAGCTTAATATTTACCCTAGCCTGTTGCCAAATGAATTACCTCCAAGATATTGTATCATTTTTTGTAGGCTGTGTTGTCAGGCAGTGTTAGCAGCTGTCTAAACACACACCCAGAAAAGAGTTTATCGAGTATTTAGAGCCGTGGTAAACAATCTCTCCGTGGCGAATTATTTTTTGTTTGACTTGTTGCCAAAAGCCCATGCCCAGGACACTTTGCCGATAAGAAATTTTAATTATAGGCAAGGACACTTCTAAACAACAACAGTGCTGCACTTATGTAATACTCCTTTAGAGGCAGCAGCCTCAGAGAAAGCAGCTAGAGCAAGAGTAACCATTCACCCAGGCTTTGAAATATGCGTGAGAATGGAGCCGTTATCCCTGGGCAGAGACAATAAATGTCAACAGACCTCTCGCCTGGGTCTGGTGGAGGGCTCAGCACTGCCGCGTTTCAATTGCCTCGTCGTGGAAATACAACGTGACAAAGTGCCAATTGAGACAAGATTATGGCATAAAATACCTTCAGCCGGGCTATTTCCAAGGCCAGAAGCACAGCAACGCTGCTTCCTGAAGAGTCATCTTCATACGAGGCCTCTATCTCACATGTTCACATTGAAAGCTGATTCTCTGCAATCATTTATTGAGCGGTACTTACAGCAGGGCTAAGGTGTGGCGGCCAACTTTCTTGGTATAGTGCAGAGGCAGTTTTATACTCAGGGCTTTCCAAAGCTACCAGCACAAACTCTGCTAATATTAATGTTGATGAATTTGGAGAAGTAATTATTTAAGTTAGGAAGATAGACTACAGCCAGTTTAAGGGGAGACTTGCCACTTCCTATTTCTTTCATTATATTAAATATTGATTGTAAAATCCTAGGTAAGGCCTCAAAGAACTGGGATGAAGAAAACCAAATGGATAAAATTGAAAAAAATAGTTCAATAAATTAAATTACGAACAATTGCCGTCCAGAATTGTCCTACAAAATCTATGTTCATCTAGACTAATTTTCAGTTGGGTCCTTCGTGATATGGGAAGCATTTTCTCAAAGACCACTTGATAGGGATGTAGAAAGCATGATATCACAATTCCATAAGCGTCCTTATTTTTAAGTGTCTGATTATGATCCTGCTGAGTTTAGCTGCAATCAAATTTTACACATCTGATGTGCTTTTCAAGAGCTTCTAAATACGTGATCAAGCTGTGTTTGATTTTCATTCGTGCTAAACCCAATTGACAGGTCTCCAGAAATAGAGTCGCAGACCTCTCAACAACCCGACTGTACTTGTAAGAATGGAAACACAGCACAGCAGGTTTTTAGATCAGTATGATCTCAAGGTCACTGGGTTTACGTCTTCACTCTACTACCTCATGAATCTCCTATGCAGCTGTTCCCCTTAATTATGTGCTTTATATAAGGATGTATTCTGATGATTTTAATGGTGGCAATGTACATAGTTGGAATATATCTCTTCTGGGAAAACAAGTCACAGAGAAACAGTCAGGGGATACAGTATGCATGTGTGTGTGTGTGTATGTATGTATGTATATATATATATATATATATATATATATATATGTGTGTGTGTGTGTGTGTGTGTGTGTGTGTGTAGAAGTAAACTTAATGTGCTACTTTCATTACAAACTCTAACTTTAACCTCACTTCAAAACATCCTAATTTTCACCCTGGCAATATGCTTAGTTCTAACATTACCCAAACCCTAATCAAGTGAAGCTTCAGGTACAGAATGGCGTCAGTGTGTCTGTAACAGCTCTATAACTGGTAAGGATGTTGAAGGTCTGTACTAAACCTGTTACATGTTCAGTTCCTCTCAGGTTAAACATCTACAGATATAAACATGGACATGAAATAAAGTGAAAAATTGAATTCATTAGATTATGAACATAGTTACACAGTTAAGTAAAGGTCTCTTTATAATCTAATTAATGTATTCAAAGTCTCTTTATAATCTATTATATTTATATCTAATAATGTATTCACTGTTGCTATATCATTGGAATGTTTTTGATGTCACTGACAGTTTATATGTTTTTTTCTTGGAGTTTTATTCTGTTCCATTTATATCTTGATTATAAAAATAAGTTATTAAGATGTAAAACAAATACATCTGTACTTCAAAAATGAACCTTAAGCATCACATTGTTGTAGCTTTGAGGCTGCATTTACATTGTTTGGCAAATAAAAAATATTATAAATTTAGTATAAACATTTCAATGTAATTTGGTTATTGTGTCTTGGAACACACCATCATTTTATATGAAACAATGACCTAGTACCTCGTGATTTGTTGCTCACACTCAGTTAATATCTGGAATCTAAAGGACTATAAAAGAAAGTGTCACACCAATGTACCTCACTGTACTGCTTGGTGACTTGGCAAAAATTTGTAAAGAGGATTTCTGACATGAGGAGAGGAAAAAAGGAAAGACAGCACTGGCGTGACAGCAGCGCAGCGTTTCTGAGCTGTAAACGTTCGCCGCAGCGGTGTGACATGGGCCTCAGCATAGCTTGGCTGGCTTCTGTGATGATTCCATTTCTTTGTCCTGTCTGGCAGAGGCTTTGTGTGAGAAAAGCAGGCATTTCGAATCACAAGAGATGAGACACAAGGCAGCGGACGATGACAGGCAGCTGTCCAGTAACTAGGCAACCCCAGGAGAGCTGCTGCAGGCCCTGTGCTGGTGTCAGCTACAGCACTGCTGCTGCAGCCACATCCTTTCTCCTCCTCCTATTCAACACAGACATGAGATAAAAAAAAAAAACTCTGACAGATGACACTCTTTCACTGGAAGATGTAATTCATATCTGAGTTTGCAGTAAATATGACATAGAGGTATATGTATGTCAAAGACAAAACAACAACAATAATAATAATAATAATAATAATAATAATAATAATAATAATAATAATAATAATATACTATTCATTGTGGTTGCTGAGTTGTTGCTAGGTGGCTGTCAAGTGGATGCTAAAGTGTTGCTTTGATATCCTAGGTGGTTGCTAATGTGTTTGTAGGCTGTTGTTATGTTATCCCAGGTGGCTGTTAATGTTTGTTGGCCACTGCTATGTTATTCTAGGTAGTTGCTAAAGTGTGTGGAAATGGAGCTAGATAAATGTATGTTTAATTATGTAGTTTTTGTTTATATGTGTGTGTTTTTATTTGTAGATATCGTTTGATATCATGATGACTAGCTAGAAAACAGACCAAACATTTATATGTAATATAAGTCATCATAACACTTACTGGCAATGGTAATTAAACACTGGTATATTATATTATATTATATTATATTATATTATATTATATTATATTATATTATATTATATTATATTATATTATATAATATAGTGTATAATGCTAACTGAGATGTACATTGGTGGGATATATGCCTTCATTGCTTGTTAACTAAGATTGTGAGCTAAGGAGAAAATTGCTGTTTTTGTTTGTTTTTTCTTTGTTTTGTTTTGTTTTTTAACATCAATCCGGTCAGGTTCATCTAAACACTAAACAGTTGACAGTCATTCACATCTGTTGAATCTGGATAACCATGGAGGTTTGAGAGGCCTACACGAGGACACTGTGTGACCCATTTCACAGGTAATAAAGTCTATGGGTGATGGATTACTTTTATATGGTGGCTTTTATCAAGGCACCTGAATCTTTTTCAGAGTGAAGGAGGAGTGCTCCCGGCTCATTGAACACTAATCACGCGCTTATAGCACTGGAGCGTAACTCCACACCTCAGACAGAGTGGCCCGGCCCAGTATAGGCCGAGGGGTCTCAGCCAGAATCTTTTCAGAAAGCCTCAGCAACACTGTAACAGGTGAGGGCTGGTGGCAGGTGGATTTACGACCCGCTGTCATTTTATTAGAAATCCCAACTATATGGATGTGAGTTCTATACCATGATGTTTTTATTTATTTATTTATTTATTTATTTATTTATTTATTTATTTATTTATTTATTTATTTAGATCTATTGCATGCATCAAAGCTAATAATTATTCACCTTCATTTTTATGACTTTAGGGAAGCTGACAAACTTGGGCTTATAAATCATATTCATCATAATAAAGTATGTATGGATTAATTTATTAATTGTAATCCAAAAATTATTTTTCATATTCAGAGCTCTGTCAGGCAAATAGATGCATGGTCAAAAACAAAACCATGTCCAATCCAGGGGACACTAGGAAAACAAAGGACATTAATCAAGTCAAGTGCGTGTTTATTTATATAGTGGTTTTCACAACAGGTGTTGTTGCAAAGCAGCTTTACTGAAAAATCTAGGTCTGAGCCCCCTTGAGTGTCGCCAATGGTGACAGTGGCAAGGAAAAACTCCACAAGAACGAAAAGGAAGAAACTTTGGGAGGAACCAAGACTCAAAATGGGAACCTATCCTTCTCTGATCCACAATACATAGCAAACAATAACACAGGAGCAAAGTGAACAGAGGATAAGATTTTAACATTTGTATAAAATATTAAAATACAGTAAATTGGAATAGTCTGTACAGCAGCTGCATCATCAGGAGGGTCAGTTCATGCATGTAAGGTTTGCACAACATTCTACATCAGGGAGCTCCATGGTGGTCTGTGATAAAGGTAAAGTATGACACACCAAATACCGAACATTTTGAAATTATATTTGGTTGTTAATTATATGTTTATAATATGTTTTCTGCTGATAAAATAACTTGTATGCTAATGCTCTCTGACTTTTGCACAATATTGTATGTACATAGTTCACATATTTACTATGATGTTGTGTTCCTCTGTGATGGTTAAATATTATTTTATTTTAAGTGTACACTTATTTAATATGTAGATAAAATTTCTTTTATATAAACTATTCCCAGTGAAATGACCCTGTTTGTGTGTGCTCTGTGGTTGTACTGGTAGCCCCAGGCTTCAGCTGCTTTTATATAGAAGTTGAAGTTGTTTTGACTTTTGAACACTTCTGCCCTTTAAGCTGCCCTCTGTTCACTTTACAGAATCATCGATGAGGACGGACGCAGCACAGAGAGACTGTCTTACTGAGACGTCTGCGTTTGAGTGTGTTAACCTTACAGTATAAAGAAGCAGAGACCCCTATCACCCCCCCCCCCCACACACACACACACACACACATACGCACGTATACACACAGACCCCTCACCACACGCATAGAGCAGAGTCGTGCAGGTTGGTGTGCTGCTGCTCAGGGTCAGAACAGCTCAGCCTGAGATCAAAGCACAGAGAGCCTGACTCACCGACACACACACATACAGACACAGACAAACACACACACAGACACAGACACACACACACACAGTGAACAGAGAGAGAAAGTGAGAGAGATACAGAGAGAAAGAGAGATAAATACAGAAAGAGCAAGAGGTGGAGAGAGATACAGGGGGGTGGGAGATAAAGAGATAGAGAGAGATACAGTGAGAGGGAGACAGATAAACAGAGTTACGCAGATATAGAGAGAGACGCAGAGAGAGAGAGAGAAAGAGCGAGAGAGAGGAGGAATAAAAAGATACAGAGAGAGATACAGAAAGAGATGAATACTGAGAGAGAAAAAGAGAGAAATGTGGAGAGAGATACAGAGAGGGAGGGGTAAAGAGATACAGAGAGAAATGGAGAGAGATAAGCAGTTAGATATAAGAATAAAGAAAGAAAGTGAGAGAGGAGAGAGTGAGAAACAGAGATACAGTGAAAAAAGGTGTGTGAGAGAGAGAAAGGGGGAGAGGTAGAAAGATACAGATACAACAAGGGAGAAAGTGATATAGAGAGAGAGATAGATACAGAATGGGAGGGGTAAAGAGAGAGAGAAACACAGAGTGAGACAGAAAGACAGATAATTAGTATGCTTGATGTTGCTTCAGGAAAGACAAAGAAAGGAAGAAAGAAAGAAAGAAAGAAAGAAAGAAAGAAAGAAAGAAAGAAAGAAAGAAAGAAAGAAAGAAAGAAAGTGAGTGGAGAGAATAAACAGACAGGGTTCCTGTCACTGGGGGGCTGGGGGGGCAAGAGACAGAGTCAGTTCATATACAGTAAGGCTAAAACACCTGATCTGAAGTCTGATCTCTGTATTTGTCTCTGTAAAGCGAAATTTCTGCATCATCGTCATCGTCAGTGTGTTTGTGCTGTGAGCAGTGACAGAGAATGTATGCATTATTAGCATATCATCTCACACTTACTCCATTCATAATAAAACATGCTGCCCAGCACTGCGGACAGCTGCTCACACACGTATTACACCAAACCCTGAATCATAGTCATATGCGCAAATGTGGGTGCATTGAGTCAAATGTTATGTTTTGTTGATTTTACTGGCGGAAAAATAGGTAAAACTTTATTTGGACGGTCCACTTTAGATGCTCAGCAAGTAACAATGAACTGAATATCTATTAACTACAATTGACGTGAAGTTGAGTGTTATTTGGATGCTTATGTAGATGCTTTGTAAATGCTCAGTCTGTCTTTAGGTAACATTCAATTAAATATCTAGCTGAACTTCAGTTCAGTTTGTAAGTTTTTATTAAATCAATTCCTAACCCTAAACCTAACCCTAACCCTAACCTCAATGCAACACCTGCACCTACTCCTAACCCTAAGCAACCCTAAGATTTAAGGTATCTGTAGAGCATCAATAGGGGACCATCCAAATAAAGTGTGGCTGAAAAACAAACCAAAGAATGGCAAACGTAATGATTTATTTATGTCTTTATTTATTTTCAATAATAGCAATATTTTGCTAATAAAATTTGCACAAAAATACTTGTTGTATATTTATTTCTCTGTAGAGGATGCATTAACTTTGAACATTTGATTATTTTCACTTAGAAACTCAATGAAACACAATATTATGCAAGCAAAAGCAATTGCACAGTTAAAAAATTAGTTAAACAGTTACGTAATTACATCCACAATTATTCACATTTGGTATTAACAGATTTTCCCATCAGTTTCAATGACAAACAATGACAAAAATATGGCAAAAATGAAATGTTTTTATACAAAACATCAGATTCAACTCATAACAAAATATCCCCTCAAACACAAACATGGCCCACTTTGAAATTTTAGAGCTACACTAATGTTAGCTTGGTTGTATTCATTTGCCTATAGATTAGTGATTAGCAAAATTGGTTGACACCACAGAGATTCCCAATTACTGTATGATGCGTTTGCGTAGTGCATGCTGGGTATTATAAGTAAAGTGATACTTTTTTAATCCCAAAAATGGGGAAACTCCACATTTAACCCATCCATGAAGTGAAACACCACATACACACACACACACACACACACACACACACACACACACACACACACACACTAGGGGGCAGTAAGCACACTTGCCCAGAGCAGTGGGCAACCCTATGCACGGCACCCAGGGAGCAATTGGGGGTTAGGTGTCTTGCTCAAGGGCACCTCAGTCAAGGACTGTCGGCACTGGGGATTGGGGGATCGAACCGGCGACCTTCCGGTCACAGGGCCAGTTCCCTAACCTCCAGCCCACGATTGCCCCTTATAGTGAAAAACATTGATGGCCGATAACAAACAAGCAATATAAAAGCTTGAATTCTGTCAACTCAATGAGGCTGAGGGTTCTTTATAGAACACAATAAATAATATACTGAACTCTGGGACAGAAAATCTCTTTGGATTAAGTTTTTAAAAAAACACCCACTGAAAACTTCTTTAGGGGAAGGTTGTTCCTCTACAGCTTCACTCCAAAGAATCCCTTTCAATCCCTTTCAGTTATTCTTTAAGATTGTGGTTATGCATAAGGACTGATGTGCACTAATCTCCTTTGGAAATGCAGTTGAAGTACGCAGCCCTGCTGGGGACATCCTGTATAAATAAATATGATGCATAGCCATGACGTATTAATACGTGGGAACGAGATCCTAATACAAGACCGCAACTTAGTAAGGAGTGAGAACGAGATCATGTCTTATGAAGCTGTGGTCAAGGCTTAATAATCTCATCCCATGCCTTACCATGTTATGGCCATGCATTAGGATCATATCCCTACACCTTACTAAGCTATGGCCATGACTTAATTATCTCATTGCCACACCTTACTAAGCCATGGCCATGCAGTATTTCTATTCATCTGGGAAGTCACCAGCAGGGCTCTGTAATTGAGAACTTAAAACAGGATAAAAGTTGTGAAAAATTATTTTTAGGTCATAGCCATAATGCAAAAGCATCATAAAACAATGTAGGTGGCATAATCATAACCATTTTACATAATAGCATTCTGTGAGGGAGCTTTAAGAGACATTAAAGGGTCAATATCATGGAAAAGCCTGGCCTACAACAGTCTACCTCCACCCATTTGCAGTGAAATTATAAGGACTGTTTCAGCCCTGTTTTGTAAATGAGACAATTCTGGGCAGCTAATCAGAACAGAGCTCTTACATATATCACTCTTAAATGCACAATTACTAAAATAGTCTGATTCAATTAAGGGATAAGGAGATGTTGGGATGAATTCTGACTGTTTTAGCACATAAAACTATACAAATGTAATAAGTAGAATTTATTGGGGAAAATATCCATCCATCCATCCATCCATCCATCCATCCATCCATCCATCCATCATCTTCTCCGGGGTTCGGGGGGCAGCATCCTGAGCAATGAGGCCCAGACCTCTCTTTCCCCAGCCACTTCCACTAGCTCCCTGGGAGGGATTCCGAGGCACTCCCAGGCCTGCTGGGCGATATAGTCATGTCAGCGTGTCCTGGGTCTTCCCCGGGGTCTCCTCCCCGGTGGACTTGCCTGTGACACCTCCCAAGGGAGGCGTCCAGGAGGCATCCTAACAAGATGCCCGAACCACCTCAACTGGCTCCTCTCGATGTGGAGAAGCAGGGGCTCTACTTTGAGTCCCTCCCAGATGACCGAACTTCTCACCCTATCTCTAAGGGAGAGTCCAGCCACCCTGCGGAGGAAACTCATTTCGGCCGCTTGTATTCGCGATCTCGTTCTTTTGGTCATTACCTAAAGCTCATGACCATAGGTGAGGATGGGAATGTAGATCGACCAGTAAATCGAGAGCCTTGCCTTATGGCTCAGCTCTTTCTTTACCACAACAGACCGGTAAAGAGCCCGCATCACTGCTGACCCAGCACCAATCCGCCTGTCAATCTCCCGCTCCCTTGTACCATCACTCGTGAACAAGACCCCGAGATACTTAAACTCCTCCACTTGAGGCAAGAGCTCATCCCCGACCCAGAGAGGTCTCTCCACCCTTTCCCGCGTGAGAACCATGGCCTCGGATTTGGAGGTACTGATCGTCATCCCGGCCGCTTCACACTCGGCTGCAAACCGATCCAGTGAAAGCTGAAGTTCATGGCCTGATGTCCCCAATAGGACCACATCATCTGCAAACAGCAGCGATGTGACCCTGAGGTCACCAAACCGGACAACCTCCATCCCCTGACTGCGCCTAGAAATTATATCCATAAAAATTATGAATAGAATCGGTGACAGTCCAACTCTCACTGGGAACAAGTCTGACTTACTGCCGGCCATGCAAAGCAAACTCCTGCTTTGTTTGTACAGGGCCTGAATGGCTCGTAGCAAAGAGCCATGTACCCCATACTCCCGAAGCACCTCCCACAGAATACCCCGGGGAACACAGTCAAATGCCTTCTCCAAATCCACAAAGCACATGTGGACTGGTTGGGCAAACTCCCATGAACCCTCCAGAATCCTGGAGAGGGTAAAGAGTTGGTCCAGTGTTCCATGACCAGGGCGGAACCCGCACTGCTCCTCCTGAATCCGAGGTTCGACTATAAGCCGGACTCTCTTCTCCAGTACCCCTGCATAGACCTTACCAGGGAGGCTGAGGAGTGTGATTCCCCTGTAGTTGGAACACACCCTCCGGTCCCCCTTTTTAAAAAGAGGCACCACCACCCCAGTCTGCCAATCCAGTGGCACCACCCCCGATGTCCACGCAATGTTGAAAAGGCGTGTCAGCCAAGACAGCCCCACAACATCCAGAGCCTTGAGGAACTCGGGATGGATCTCATCCACCCCTGGAGCCCTGCCGCTAAGGAGCTTTTTAACTACCTTAGCGACTTCGGCCTCAGTAATGGACAAGCCTATTCCCGTGTCCCCAGACTCTGCCTCCTCACTGGAGAATGTGTTGGTGGGATTGAGAAGGTCCTCAAAGTATTCCTTCCACCGCCCAATGACGTCTTCAGTCGAAGTCAGCAGCACACCATCTCCACTATATACAGTGCTAGTGGCAACCTGCTTTCCCCTTCTGAGTCGCCTGACGGTTTGCCAGAATCTTTTCGGAGCCGACTTAAAGCCACTTTCCAAGGCCTCACCGAACTCTTCCCACACCCGGGTTTTTGCCTTGGCAACGACTGAAGCTGCAGATCGCTTGGCCTGTCGATACCTGCCAGCTGCCTCTGGTGTCCTAAAGGCCAACCATGCCCGGTAGGACTCCTTCTTCAGCTTGACGGCATCTCTCACCTGGGGTGTCCACCACCGGGTTCAAGGATTACCGCCCCGACAGGCACCAACTACCTTGCGCCCACAGCTACAGTCAGCCGCTTCAACAATGAAGGAGCGGTACATGGCCCATTCTGAGTCAATGTCCCCCACCTCCCCCGATGTCTGGTCAAAGTTCTGATGGAGGTGTGAGTTGAAGATCAATCTGACAGGTTCTTCTGCCAGACGTTCCCAGCAAACCCTCACTATACGTTTGGGTTTGCCTGGTCCGACCGGCATCTTCCCCCACCACCTGATCCAACTCACCACCAGGTGGTGATCAGTTGACAGCTCAGCTCCTCTCTTTACCCGAGTGTCCAATACACATGGCCGCAAGTCCGCTGACACGACTACAAAGTCAATCATTGAACCTAGGGTGTCCTGGTGCCATGTGCACTTATGGACATCCTTGTGTTCAAACATGGTGTTCGTTATGCACAAACTGTGGTTTGCACAGAAGTCCAAAAACTGAACACCACTCGGGTTCAGATCAGAGAGGCCATTCCTCCCAATCACACCCCTCCAGGTCTTACTGTCGTTGCCCATGTGAGCGTTGAAGTCCCCCAGTAGGACAATCGAGTCTCCAGAAGGAGCACTTTCAAGCACCCCTCCCAAGGACTCTAGGAAGGCTGGGTACTCTGAACTGCTGTTTGGTGCATAAGTACAGACAACAGTCAGGACCCATTCCCCAACCCGAAGGCGTAGGGAAGCTACCCTCTCGTCCACCGGGGAAAACCCCAACATACAGGCGCCGAGTCACCCACCAGTGAGGTAACGTTCCAAGTTCCAAAAGCCAGTTTCAGCAACCAAGGATCAGAACGCCAAGGCCCACGCCTTCGGACACTGCCCGATCCACAATGTACCAAACCCCTGCTACTGCCCCTCCCGTCGGTGGTGGGTCGATGGGAGGGGGGACTCATGTAGCTCCTTCGGGCTGGGCCCGGCTGGGCACCATGAGTGAATGCCCGGCCACCAGACGCTCACTAGCGAGCCCCTCCCCCAGGCCTGGCTCCAGCGTGGGGCCCCGGTAACCCTGATCTGGGTAGGGTACACAAGTCCTGCTTTCTTGTTCTTGTCCTCATAGGGGTGATTATGGATCACACTTTGTCTGGCCTGTCACCTAGGACCAGTTTGCCATGGGAGACCCTACCAGGAGCTTTTGCTCCAGACAACATAGCTCCTACGATCCTTCAAGCACACAAACCTCTCCACCACGATAAGGTGGTGATCCATGGAGAGGTGGGGAAAATAATACCAAAAAAATAAATAAATAAAAATAATCCCAAAAAATGTAGATTATGGTCCCTTTAAACGCTTCAGCCATCTGGTTCCTATCTGAGTTTCTTTAGAACAGCACGTTTTCCATCAAACCACCTTGAATGACTTTGTTTACATCTTATTGACTGAATTATGGAGAGATTTATCAAGATTGGTGGAATTACCCATTAAACTCTTCAATACAACAAGTCTGTTACCATTTAATCTGCATTTAATCTGGAAACCTGCCTGTCTTCGAGTCTAAGGGTGAAACAGCTTTAAAGCATTACAGTGCCTGAAAGCACATTGGTCTTCTAGCAGCCCGCAGAGACGCACATTGATCTTTGAGTAGTGTGCATGTAAACTGTTTCTGGACCTTCAGAGATTGCTCACCTTTTTAATTGGCCTTTTAATCACAATTTAATGCTTTAGTTCCCCCTCTCGTGAGTCACAGTGGTCCTCAGATCGTTAAAATTTCATAAAGGAAGGACAGTGTTAATTGCCAAAGGGATATTGATTGAGATTAATGCATATTATCTCACTATTAAGGTGCGTAAGTACCTTACCATTACACCAATTTAGGCTCATCTCTGATGAAAATCACACAGTGATGGATGTCTCAACTCATTCAGATCACTGTGAGATGAATCGGGAATCGCAGAACAGGCATCTGCAAAAATCTGTGTTAATGAGGTGCTATTAAAGTTTAAGGTCTGTTTTTGGGAAGCTGCTCAGAACTGCTTTTTAATGAGCGATCACCCCCCTCCCCCCAATGCTTAGTCACCGGGCCAGAATGCAACAATGGCGCAAAGGACTCAGAGGCAGATCTAAGTCTGTATCAGGCGACAATCACCAGCCATAAATATTTATTCCCCATTATGTGCATCACATTTGCGGCCCTTGACAAAAAAAAGCCATTTCCCAAATGCACTAAGGATACGGCATGTTCCAGATACTCCAGAGCCATTTCTCAAACTCGAGGGAAAGAGCTGCTGAGGCCTTTCCTCGGTCATTACTGAAATGGTCACTATTTATCTGGGGATTTTCTCCATCTTGTTAATGCAGTGTGCTCCAATGACCATGGTCAGAGTCTTATTTACACACTCGGGATGCAAACCTGAGGGCATGGCTGACATTTTTCAATAATGCATACAGACAGGGGTGTGCCACCATACCCACACTGTGCCTGTCACTCAGCACTGAACTACATCACCCCCCCCCACTTAGAATTTTGGAAATACATAGATAAACAGATTATATATATATATATATATATATATATATATATATATATATATATATATATATATATATATATAATCTGTTTATCTATGTATTTCCAAAATGCTAAGTTTAATAGGAGATGGAAAAGCATTCTTAACTCTGAATAGAAGTGAATGGCTCAATATTTCATGATCATGTATATTGTTTATAGATGTGAGTATATCACTGCTGTCAGAAGAAAACCTTTTCTCTCCATTTTTGTTGTTTTTCAGGTTTTGACATAATTCGATAATGCTTGTTACCCTTTATACTGTATGTGAATTTCATAATGAATGGACCAAAAAAAATCATTCAAAATGACTTGTAAAAAAGTATGTTTCCATTGACTCACATTGAAAGTAAAGTATATTTTTTCCTTTTACTGTAAAGTTACCATTTTGGAGATACAAGGTTTTCTTCCAACAACAGATAGCTGTAATGTCATAATATGTCCCATATGTATTATATATGTGTAATCCATATTTAAAAATAGTCTCATATACAGTTTATTCTCATTTTTAAATATCATCACTTTCTGTCATTAAGATGTAAACAAATTCCTTCAGGGTGGTTCGATGTAAAATGAATTGCTCTAAAGAAACTCAGACAGACTGTTGTGATAAGAACCAGACACCTGGAGTGTTTAAAGGGACCACATGCTATTTTTGGAGGGGATTTTTTTTCACCAGTAGTGTCCATTTATTACATTTGTATAGTCTTATGTACCAAAGCAGTCATAATATATTCCAACCTCTCCTCCTTATCCCTTAAATAAAACTGTAATATAGGTAATATATATATATATATATATATATATATATATATATATATACACTCTGCTAAAGGGAACACTCAAGTAACACATCCTTATTATACATCCATCATATTCTCATTAAACACTTTGTTCTGTACAAATTTGAATGTGCTGACAACAAAATCACACAAAAATCATCAATGGAAATCAAATTTATTAACCAATGGAGGCCTGGATTTGGAGTCACACACAAAATTAAAGTGGACAAACACACTACAGGCTGATCCAACTTTGATGTGATGTCCTTAAAACAAGTCAAAATGAGGCTCAGTATTGTGTGTGTCCTCCACGTGCCTGTATGACCTCCCTAAAATACCTGGGCATGCTCCTGATAAGGTGGCGGATGGTCTCCTGAGTGATGTCCTCCCAGACCTGGACTACACTATCCGTCAACTCCTGGACAGTCTGTGGTGTAACGTGGCATTGGTGGATGGAGCGAGACATGATGTCCCAGATATGCTCAATCAGATTCAGGTCTGGGGAACGGGCGGGCCAGTCCATAGCTTCAATGCCTTCATCTTGCAGGAACTGCTGACACACTCCAGCCACATGAGGTCTTAGCATTGTCCTGCATTAGGAGGAACCCAGGGCCAACCGCACCAGCATATGGTCTCACAAGGGGTATGAGGATCTCATCTCGGTACCTAATGGCAATCAGGCTACCTCTGGTGAGCACATGGAGGGCTGTGCGGCCCTCCAAAGAAATGCCACCCCACACCATTACTGACCCACTGCCAAACCGGTCATGCTGAAGGATGTTGCAGGCAGCAGATCGCTCTCCATGGCGTCTCCAGACTCTGTCATGTCTGTCACATGTGCTCAGTGTGAACCTGCTTTCATCTGTGAAGAGCACAGGGCGCCAGTGGTGAATTTGCCAATCCTGGTGTTCTCTAGCAAATGCCAAGCGTCCTGCACGGTGTTGGGCTGTGAGCACAACCCCCATCTGTGGACGTCGGGCCCTCATACCATCCTCATGGAGTCAGTTTTTAACCATTTGTGCAGATACATACACATTTGTGGCCTGCTGGAGGTCATTTTGCAGGGCTCTGGCAGAGCTCCTCCTGTTCCTCCTTGCACAAAGGCGGAGGTAGCAGTCCTGCTGCTGGGTTGTTGCGGCCTCCTCCATGTCTCCTGGTGCACTGGCCTGTCTCCTGGTAGCGCCTCCAGCCTCTGGACACTACGCTGACAGACACAGCAAACCTTCTTGCCACAGCTCTCATTGATGTGCCATTCTGGATGAGCTGCACTACCTGAGCCACTTGTGTGGGTTGTAGAGTCCATCTCATGCTACCACGAGTGTGAAAGCACCACCAACATTCAAAAGTGACCAAAACATCAGCCAGAAAGCAGAAAGGTACTGAGAAGTGGTCTGTGGTCCCCACCTGCAGAACCACTCCTTTATTGAGTATGTCTTGGTAATTGCCAATAATTTCCACCTGTTTTCTATTCCATTTGCACAACAGCATGTGAAATTGATTGTCAATCAGTGTTGCTTCCTAAGTGGACAGTTTGATTTCACAGAAGTTTGATTTAGTTGGAGTTATATTGTGTTGTTTAAGTGTTCCCTTTATTTTTTTGAGCAGTGTATATATATATATATATGTTCAGCTGGCCAATGATGTCACGTTAGTAGCAGTTCAAAAAGATGTGTTTGCTGCCTTCACATGGATTCCATCCTACTGCTGATGGTGTTGTGTGATTGGAGGAATCCTAAGTAGTGGGTGGGATTTGATGTTTTTTATATTGATTACCAATAAACAAATACATTTATAAAAAATATCTAAAACAAATAAAACTGCCAAATCCAAACAATCATAAAGATTAATAATTACATTAATACATTCAAATAAAATACAAATTGCAAGCAAGTGGAGATTTTCTAAGCCGCTTCTCCCTCAGGTCATCGGGCGGAAGGCAGGATACACCCTGGACAGGTCGCCAGTCCATCGTAGGGCATAAAACCATAAAACAATGTTCTTCATTTATTCTAAAACTGTTCCTGGGCAAATTAAATTGTGCTTATATTACTCTAAACTATCACTAGACTCTGGGCTTGGTCCCCAACGCGGTTCTGCTGTCCATTCCATATATTATATTCCGTTAACACAAATTCTATTTGGCCCTGCCAGTCATCCGTAGTTCATATTGAGACTTAACCGTGCGCGACATCTCTCATTAAGAGTAGAGTAAGTGTCTGTGTTTACATGCAAATATTTTCGCCAATCCGACTGAATATAGACTCAGACTGAGTTGTTTATGCTCACTCTGTTCAACAATCTGATGAAAACCATCCGTTTACATGCTCGCTACATGCAGAATGACGCGCATGCGTAGAGTAGCGCTTATAGTGAACGTTACCATGACAGCGAACATCACGTGAGATCCAGTCCGCGTGAGATGAGTTTCCAGTTGACGTGCTTGTGTTTTTAATTACTTTAAACTGACGTCAGACTCAGTAAAACGTTCTGTATGTGTATTTATAAAGGAAGCGGCGAGAGGAAGACGTGGTGTTCTGAGACACATAAGCTGGACGTCCGTCCCACCGCCGTCTGTTAAAGCTCAGAGTATAAACCTCGTCTCCTCTGCAGACCAGTTTCAGCTCCGCCATGTTGAACGGTATAAACCTCTCGCTATGACGCGCCGCGCATGCGCAGAACGTACTTAGGCGTTCCGATTGGAGTGTAATCGGTTTACACGGCTATTATTCTTCAATTTAATGGATTATTTAGAGGTTTACCCACCTCGTTCAATCGGACAGACATTGTATTCCGAATGTCCTCAATCGAACTAGACTATTCCGATTGAGGTGTTTACATGGACGTATTCTATTCCGATTGAGCTATTATTCGGATTATTTACATACTATTAGGCTGCATGTAAACAGCTACGTTTACATGCTGTTTACAGTGCTGTAGCGCTGTGGTATGACCCTACATGTCTTTAATGAAGTCCAACTTAGTGTAATTTATTTTTGTTGCACAGTACAGTAAAGTCCTATAGGCTGTGACTGAATACTACTTCAGCACAATTGATGTTTTATTTAGTTTTTATTTTCTTTTGTTACATGTATCTGAACTGAGACTTCTCTCTGTATGTCTTATATTTGAGACTACAGCTCCCTAATCTAATACAAATACAATTTTGTGTTTTATAGGTTCAGTATTACTGCCTAGTATGCGAATGAATAAAACTCCCTTACACTTTTCTCTTGTCCCAGTAGTTCTTAACATAAGTATATTTAGCATAAAATGTGTTCACCATTTTAATTGTAACATTTCACTTAAAAATCCTTATGTTCTATAACATTTACACAGATTTTTAAAAAAATGCGATTATTCGCGATGAACTGTATGTAATTCTGATATATATATATATATATATATGTATGTGTGTGTGTGTGTGTGTGTGTGTGTGTGTGTGTGTGTATGTATATATATATATATATATATATATATATATATATATATATATTCTTTACTACAAAGCCATTTTTGCTTCAAAAGTGAATGAAAATGAACACACATACACTCACCTGTGTGTGTATACATTTGTGTATACATCACATACGCAAACAGAGAACTATGAATCTTGAACAAACAGACATGTTTATTCAGGGATGATGTTCTTCAGCAACGTCCTCACGTACTGAATAGCGAGGCGCATGCATTAAACTGCACATAAAAATGCAACAGATAAACAATTCCTCACCACATAAACTATAACTGTCGTAGCAGATGATGCGCTCCGTTAAACAGGATGCAGAAAAATAAACACAGTCCGGAATCAAAAAGGACATTGTTATGCTCAGCAGGTCTGATCATGTGACACATTTAAAAGGCTAATTCTGAAAAGAGCTGCATTTAATTTTGGATGCTTAAATGTCTTGGTGTGCTGTAAAACAGGATCGTTCCTCAGTGCTGCTTTACGAGCTTCAGTAAAGGAGTCTAATTTGTGGCCATCTTTTATGGGCACTCATCTTTTATTTTGTTTTTAGCTCAAATTAGCCAGACATTTTATGAATATTTGGAGGTTTGAGATCCAAACAGCACGGCTTTGTGTAAAACAAGAGTTAGCTTCTCAGCTAGTGGCTAATTAAACTTCTCAGCTGCCATCAAATCTTCCAAGCTTAACTTTTAGAGCTATAGTGTGAAATAGTGTGAAAACACACACATTTGTGGTAATAAATGCAGATCAAATAGGACAGAGGGTTCACTTTCTTCTAAGCAGAGAATGGGGGTGTGTGCTCCCGCAGCAGCCTGGCCTGGGCTGAATGGTGTTTTGTGATGTAGAGGGATTGCAGCCAGCCATGCTGAAACTGCACCAGTGATTAGGAAAATTGAGTTTTTCAGAGCCAGTGGCTCTTTTGAATCAAACTCTGCGAGTTGTCGATTTGGGAAACTTCCCAGTGCATACAAGTCTCAGTCGGCAGAATATGGAGAGTTCGACTCAAAATAATCTTGGGCCCATGTCTTCCTTTCAAGCAAATTAATTGTTAATCTGCTATGTCAACATGTGGTAAATGGAAACCAGTTTCCTCAACACATCACAGTGAAGATTTACCCATGAGGTGCTCCAATTATACAACAGTGATAGCAAAACCTTATGAACCTAGTGCCGGTTGTACTCATCAAAACGGCAAAGAATTAAAACCGTGGCAGTTATTTCGGAAGTAATGTTATTTCCCGAGGGACACGGCACAGAAAAGTGGAATTTAACACAGAGCAGTGAGCAAAGGTCCCTGATAATTTGAAGGTAAATTGAGGGTTTTTATACACGTTTTTTGATTTATGAAAGATCCTATGCTTTATTCAACCTATGAGCAGAATTCTTTGACTCTGAAAACAAGAAGTGGAAGTTTGGTTTGATAGAAAAATGATTGCGTACATCAAAGGCAGACAGTTCAAATGATTTGATGGAGAATTTCTGGAAAAGCCTTTTGTTGTGCTCCCGAGTAGCGCAAATGTCTAAGCGTTTGTCCTACCATCAGGAGATTGCGAGTTCGATCCCTGGTGATGCTACAGCCATCCGTAGCCGGGGGTCCAAGAGAGCGCAATTGGCCTCGCTCTCTCTGGTTGGGTAGGATGGCCCCCCTTCTCCTCCCAACACTCAACACGATACCAGTCAGCGCAGGCGTCTGTTGGCTGATGTAACAGATCTGGTGGTTGGCGCTTTCCTCCAAGTGCGTTTGGCTGTCCCGTGACATTGCGTGAGCAGCAGTTTGAAAAGAAGCGGTGGTTGGTTTCATGGGTCTCGGAGGAAGCCTGTGCTAGCCTTCACCCTCCTAGCATTGGTGGTATCGTGTGACTGGGGGAGTCCTAACTAGTGGGTGGAAATGGAGATGACTAAATTGGGGAGAAAATCGGGTTAAAAAAAAAGAAAGAAAAGCCTTTTGTTGTTCTGGTGAAACCTGTGGATTCTAAACAGTCTGGATGAAAACAGTAGTTGCTCACACTGATAAGAAAGTCGAAGCTGAAGCTTTTGCCCAACATTGACTACAACATAAATACAGTATAACTTTTTCAGGCACAGTGGCCAAAATCCGATCTTTTTCCTCATAAGTGACACAGATGTCTGTGCGTCAGTGTGAACAGCAAAAACGCATTAAATCTGACATTTTCAATTCCAATTTGAGACGCTTTCATATGTGGTAATGAAATCCAATACATATCCCGTACCCAACAAGGTGACTATGTGAGCAATGTGCCTTTTTTTTCTTCTGCTAGCTCAAACACATTCTGGGTGATGAGCCAAGCTGTCAGCCATCGGAACTTCATGATCGCTCCTGTGATGCTGGCGAAGATGAAACTAAACCCTCCAGGAGTGACTGGTGTTCGTTTATAGTCAGGATTGTTTACCTCTGAGTGAACCACGTGAAAGCAATGTGAAGTATTGTTCTTTTGCACATGTGGGTCAGTTTGGGAGCTTGATCTGTTCAGACTAATGTCATATATAGATCATGTTTAAAAGATAATGTGAACAGCCAAACAAAAAAATAAGATTTGGTGAAAAAAATTTGGTCCAGTTTTTGTGCTGTGTAAATGTAGCCTAAGACTGGTCACATGGCAAAGGGAACAGGTGCAACAGATCAGTATTCAGGTTGTGAAATCTAATAGTCACAAGATCTCCCACGGGATTCTGGGAAGTGGAGTTCTTGTGTGGGTGACAGAAGGATGCGTGACAAACGGTTAGGCTCAATGTAGTTGATGACTTTTAACCTAATCAGTCAATTCTAATAAAGGATACAGGCTAAACGGCAGTGGGCACAGCAGAAGTGGGCACAGTTCCCCATCTTCCCCAGATTTTTTTTTAGCAAAAATCCCAACAGTAAAATTGTAAGTCAGAGTTGGCTTTAGAAATGGCACTGCAGCCTCAAATAAACAACCTTTACACATTTTGATCTTTACAAGACACATTTTATTCACAGATTCTCTAGTGTTGAAAATAGCTGACTCTATCTGTGAACAGTGAACAGCTCCATTGATTATAAAGGGAACATTCTGGGATGATCACTGTTGCTCATACACTGTTTGGACAAAGTGTAACATGAGTTACTGTGTCGAACGGCACACCAGCAAAACAGAGCTAAAGCAGAGGGTGTCTAACAACACAAGTTGCTGAAGGTCCTGAAGGGGAGGGGGAGCTGTGGTGCTGATGTTGGAGGCCACTGGGAGGGTTTATATTCAGAGCGCTGGCTTTGTGTGTGTGTGTGTGTGTGTGTGTGTGTGTGTGTGTGTGTGTGTGTGTGTGTGTGTGTGTGTGTGTGTGTGTTTGTTTGTTTGCAGCTGAATGTGTACCTTCTTCAGTGTGTGTGTGGTGACAGGGATGTGTGTATTATCAGTTAGGATGTGTTTGGGCAGTGTGTGTGTTTCTCCCAGATGGTCTGTTGGTCTGTTCTTTACTCACCCCTCTCTCTCTCTCTTTACTCACCTCCAACTCTCTCTCTCTCTCTCTTTGCATTTTGTACCTGTTTCTGTTTATCTCTATTTCTCTTATTTAGTATCTCTCTTTCTGTCTCTCGCTGTCTTTGTTTTGTATCTTTCTCTGTTTTTTTTTACTTTCTGTGTCCATTTTTGTTAATTTTGTTTCTATCTCTCTCTTTATTTTGTGTCTTCCTCTTCTGTCTCTATTTTTTATTCTGTATCACTGATTCTGTCTTCTTTTCCCTTTCATTTTTTTTTTGTATATCTCTTTCTCTTCATATCTCTATTTTCTGTCTCGTTCTGTATCTCTCTCTATTTTCTCTCTCTCATTCTGTATCTCTCTCTATTCTTTCTCACATTCTGTATATCTCTCTTTTCTATCTCTCTCATTTTATATACACTGACTTTTGTATTTAGCAGTATCTGAGCTCAGGACCGTCTTTTTCTCTAACCTATTTGTAACTAGCAAACATACTTTCTCTAGATAGACAAAGTACTTCTTGTAAGTGACTCTGGTTAAGAGCGTCTGCTAAATGCTGTAAATGTAAATGTAAATATATTCTTTATTCTCTCTCTCTCATTCTGTATATCTGTTTTCTATCTCTCTCATTCTGTATCTCTCTCTATTCTCTGTCTCTCTCATTCTGTATATCTGTTTTCTATCTCTCTCATTCTGTATCTCTCTCTATTCTCTGTCTCTCTCATTCTGTATATCTGTTTTCTATCTCTCTCATTCTGTATCTCTCTCTATTCTCTCTCTCTCTCTCATTCTGTATATCTGTTTTCTATCTCTCTCATTCTGTATCTCTCTCTATTCTCTGTCTCTCTCATTCCGTATATCTGTTTTCTATCTCTCTCATTCTGTATCTCTCTCTATTCTCTGTCTCTCTCATTCTGTATATGTTTTCTGTCTCTCTCATTCTGTATCTTTCTCTATTCTCTCTCTCTCATTCTGTATATGTTTTCTGTCTCTCTCATTCTGTATCTTTCTCTATTCTCTGTCTCTCTCATTCCGTATATCTGTTTTCTATCTCTCTCATTCTGTATCTCTCTCTATTCTCTGTCTCTCTCATTCCGTATATCTGTTTTCTATCTCTCTCATTCTGTATCTCTCTCTATTCTCTCTCTCTCATTCTGTATATGTTTTCTGTCTCTCTCATTCTGTATATCTGTTTTCTATCTCTCTCATTCTGTATCTCTCTCTATTCTCTGTCTCTCTCATTCTGTATATCTGTTTTCTATCTCTCTCATTCTGAATCTCTCTCTATTCTCTGTCTCTCTCATTCTGTATATGTTTTCTATCTCTCTTATTCTGTATCTCTCTCTATTCTCTGTCTCTCTCATTCTGTATATCTGTTTTCTATCTCTCTCATTCTGTATCTCTCTCTATTCTCTGTCTCTCTCATTCTGTATATGTTTTCTGTCTCTCTCATTCTGTATCTTTCTCTATTCTCTCTCTCTCTCTCATTCCGTATATCTGTTTTCTATCTCTCTCATTCTGTATCTCTCTCTATTCTCTGTCTCTCTCATTCCGTATATCTGTTTTCTATCTCTCTCATTCTGTATCTCTCTCTATTCTCTCTCTCTCTCTCATTCTGTATATGTTTTCTATCTCTCTCATTCTGTATCTTTCTCTATTCTCTCTCTCTCTCTCATTCCGTATATCTGTTTTCTATCTCTCTCATTCTGTGTCTCTCTCTATTCTCTCTCTCTCATTCTGTATATCTGTTTTCTCTCTCTCATTCTGTATCTCTCTATTCTCTCTTTCATTCTATATATCTATTTTCTATCTCTCATTCTGTATCCGTTTCTCTCTATTCTCTCTCATTCTGTATATCTGTTTTCTACCTTTCTCATTCTGTATATCTCTTGTTTTCTATCTCTCATTCTGTACCTTTCTCTCTCTATTCTCTCTCTCATTCTGTATATCTGTTTTCTATCTCTCATTCTGTTTATCTGTTTTCTATCTTTCTCATTCTGTATATCTGTTTTCTATCTCTCATTCTGTTTATCTGTTTTCTATCTCTCATTCTGTATCTCTCTATTCTCTCTCATTTTGTATATCTGTTTTCTATCTTTCTCATTCTGTATATCTGTTTTCTATCTCTCATTCTGTTTATCTGTTTTCTATCTCTCATTCTGTATCTCTCTATTCTCTCTCATTTTGTATATCTGTTTTCTATCTTTCTCATTCTGTATATCTGTTTTCTATCTCTCATTCTGTTTATCTGTTTTCTATCTCTCATTCTGTATCTCTCTATTCTCTCTCATTTTGTATATCTGTTTTCTATCTTTCTCATTCTGTATATCTGTTTTCTCTCTCTCATTCTGTATATCTGTTTTCTCTCTCTCATTCTGTATCTCTCTATTCTCTCTCATTCTGTATATCTGTTTTCTCTCTCTCATTCTGTATCTCTCTATTATCTCTTTCATTCTATATATCTTCTATCTCTCATTCTGTATCCTTTTCTCTCTATTCTCTCTCATTCTGTATATCTGTTTTCTACCTTTCTCATTCTGTATATCTCTTGTTTTCTATCTCTCATTCTGTACCTTTCTCTCTCTATTCTCTCTCTCATTCTGTATATCTGTTTTCTATCTCTCATTCTGTTTATCTGTTTTCTATCTCTCATTCTGTATCTCTATTTTCTCTCACTCTGTATATCTGTTTTCTATCTTTCTCATATCTGTTTTCTCTCATTCTGTATCTCTCTACTCTCATTCTGTATATCTGTTTTCTATCTCTCATTCTGTATATCTTTTCTATCTCTCATTCTGTATCTCCCTATTCTCTCTCATTCTGTATAACTTTGTTTTCTCTCTCTCATTCTGTATCTTTCTCCCTATATTATTTCTATCATTCTGTATATCTGTTTTCTATCTCTTATTCTGTATCTTTCTGTCTCTAATTCCGTATATCTCTGTTTTCTGTCTCTCTCATTCTGTATATCTTTACCTGTATTTTCTATGTTTCTCAACCTGTCTATCTCTCTCTTTGTATTTTGTATTCATTTGTGCATCTTTTCATTCTCTCTCTTTGTCTCTCTCTCTTTCTCTCTCTCTCTCTCTCTCTCTCTCTCTCTCTCTCTCTCTCTCTCTCCCTCTCATCTTGTAGGGAAACTGAGTGGATGGTTCTGCTGACAGCTGTTTCACTGTGTAATGGATGTTGTGAGCGTAAGAGCTGAGTAGAACCTCGTCACTGTTTCTCCACCGGCAGCTCTAAAACCCCCAACAGCAGCTCCACCAGCTCTCAGCAACAACAGCCTTCAAATCCCCAGTAAACTCTCCCTCACTCACCTCTCCTCACCCATGAACCCCTGGGAGGCTTCACCAGAGAGATAGATTTTTCTCAGTATTGAAATCATGTTGCTCATTCTTGGATGGATATTAGCCTTGGAGGGAAGTGTTTGATTAGGCCACAATTAGTTTGAACTCAACTAATAAAACTAATTAAAAAACCTTCATTGTTGTAATGTTCACTGCAGGACCTGAACAGAGAACTGCATGAGCTGTGCCACCTGATATAAACTGTAGCTGTCAAAAGTTTGGACACACATTCCCATAGAAATTTTCATCTGTTTATTGATTCCACATTTGATTTTCTGATCTTTTATGCAGTTTACTGGGACATTTTTCCACCAGCCTACAGATCATGTACATAGGCTAACAACTTGTTGGCTGCCACTTGTTGCAACAACGTTTGAATAGATTATTAAAATATCACTATTATTTTTTTATAAGTCAATTTCAAGTATTTAAGTCTAACACTTCAGATGAAAGTGTCTTTAAGACCATAAAAAATGTACATTATGGCCCAATTCCATGTCTTATTTTACCCCTACCCCTTTTTTTGAGTGTCACTTTGATTTTTGAAACTGAGTTACAAGGGTTTGTGGTTGAAATCTTCCCCTACAAAACGGAACAAACCTCAAATAAAAAGAACATTAATTCACTAACAGACTACTATTGCTGCTCTCTAGGCGACTCTGCCCGTCTGCCATGATAGCAGAGTTCGGCGCATCACTACTTGGTTTTAGTTACATTTAGGGCATCATATGCCTTCAAAAAGAGGACAATTATTTATTATCAACCACCCCTAATTCTTCAGGGATATGAAGCTGAAGTTAGCTCTTGTTCAGATTCTTGTGCAAATTTTCCCATTCAACCTTAAATGGTGAAGCATTTGCTGTTCCACCTTAAATGGTCATGGCAGAGGTGTTAAAATGTAACCTTTTTTTTTAAAGGGCTTTATATAGCACCAAAAAGTTTCGTTTACTGTTTTGATGTCAAGCCTGTAACAATAGCAGAACCCTCCATGCAAAAAGGTTCATTCTGAACCTAAATCATTCTGAAAAACACTTTCACATAACAACAACAAAAAAAAGTAATCATGCAAATGGCTCTTGTTGTTCATAGCTCTACATAGAATCATTTTCTTTACTAAAGAATCCCAAAAGAGCCATTTTGGTGCTATATAAAACCCCATTCAAAAAGTTCCAGTTTCTATATAGAACCATTTTCTTTGCTAAAGATCTTTTAGAACCATCTTTTTTAAGAGTGTAATTCTTGCTGCAGGACAGAACAATGTCCGTATTTCCCAAAAGCATATTCATGCACACACACAAATAAGTGTTCATGCAGTCATTACAAAGCAGATATTCTGTAAAAAAACCTGATCTTAGTGGGAATATTTTTTCCATTCATGTGATTTTCCATTCATGTCAATGAGTACAGTGACTTTACACTCTAGATAAAATGGGGTAAACTGTCCCTGGCTGTGTTTACATGCAAAGATTTTTGCCAATACGATTGAATTCATTCCGATTACAGATTCAGACTGAGGTGTTTATATGCACACTCTATTAAACAATCTGATAGAAAATCTTCTTTTACATGATTCAGGCATTTACATGACTATTATTCTTCTGTTTAACAGATTATTTACAGGATTACCCACCTTGTTCAATCAGATAGAAAGTGTATTCTGAATGGCCTCAATCAGAATAGTCTATTCCGACTCTAGTGTTTACATGGACGTAATATATTCTGATTGAGCTATTAGTCGGATTATTAACAAATGATTATGGTGCATGTAAGTGTGGCTTCTGGGGCAGTACCCCTCTTGTAACTGTAGTGATGCCCTCAGTGGTACATTTCAGTACCTTTAATTGTACCACAATCCAATGAAATTTTATTTTCTAAGTTGTATTGAGTTCTCACACCCTGTCTCATCTCCAGGCTTTTTGTTTTATTGTTCTGTTGATGTTGAAAAGGTACAAATATATATTTTGTACCTGGAAATATGTATTTCGGATACACAATTGAACCTTAAAACCACTGATGTACCTTTAAGGGAATGTTTACATTGTTTGTACCTTATTGAATGAAAAATGTACCTGTACAGAACCTTAATTTCTAACAGTGTCGGCTCTTGTGCGCAACTCCAAAGTTTCTCATTCTGTTTAATGCGTTTCTATGGAGATTATACAAGCTATGTGCAATTATACATCTGTGTAAGCAATATGAACACCTTAAAGCAGCCAGATTCCCTGCTGTCTAGATACATGTGGATGTACAGTGTACATGCAATCAGGTTTGCCTGGTAGTTGTGACTGGTACACATGTATGTTTTGCTTTAGAAAGAACAAGGAAAACCAAAAGCAGGGAACACCTCTTACTGAGCTGAATGCACATATGATTACTGAATTTCATTTTAATGGAAATCTCTCAAATTCAGTGAAATCTATGCAAATATCATTAATAACTTTAGGCTGGGAGGCATGGAGAAGTGTTTCACTTCTAACATCTATGTCTACATTTTTTTCTTCAATTCCTCAGATAATTCCACATCAGTTTCTCGTTTTCTCCCTGAAAGTGGGCTGCCTTGCGTAAATGCAGTCAGCGGTTGCATTTTGCCTGGACCACTCCGTAAGTGAAATTGTTTTTCCAGATTCCATTTCACATCTGCAGGTGCCTCACGCATTTCTCTGCCTTCATCTCAGAGTGCCGGACATCTCTTTAAAGTGGTGACATCTCAAGAGGCTGTTTGTGAGGAAGCAGGCAATAACAAGAATATCAATACACCATTAGAGCAGGAACACACGTGTGTGTTAACTATGTCAACTGGATGTGGTCAGACACAGTGGACTCCAGGTACACGAGTGTGGCCAATGCCCAAAGGAATGTAATATATATTGTGTGAACCACACTATGGCTGCAATTAGTTTGTTGTATATGCAGTTCTCTATTAAATATTTTCCAAATCAGCATGAGCAACGTTTTTCATTCTGATCAATGAAGGTAGGCAGTTGTAATTAAAGTGCACAAATCAATTAAATGGTTGGAAAAAGACAGCATAAGCAGTTTTGTTTCTGATACTGTGAGGTTTTGCTTGCATGCATAATTAAGCATATTGTGGTTATTTATTTAGTCAGTCAGTACTTCAAATACCTGTGCCAGCTGAGTCACCACGCTGAGTGTGGTTGAAAGTGAATGTGGTGTGGGTGGGGGGAAAAAAATGCATAATCCTATTTGCATCAAACGTGCACCAGAATACAGGTGGCCATGCTGTTCCCATGGATCTAACAAGAGAAATTGATGCTGGTGACACTACATTGACAGTTTTACGCGGTGAATACACATGGGAGATGAAAGCAGCATTGTTCTGTGTGTGTCGTCAAAAGTAGACAAAAAACAGTTTGGTGAAGAGCGAATGCTGAGTGAGCTTTTGAGGGAAAAGTTCAGTTAGTAGCTAACACTGAGTGAACTCTGAAAGGAACAGTTCAGTCAATAGCTAATTCTGAAGCAGCTAAAGCTGAGTTTTGGAGAGAATAGGTCAATCAACAGCTAATCCTGAGTTAGCTTTAGAGGGAAAAGTTCAGTGAGCAGCTAACACTGAGTGAACTTTGAAAGGAACAGTTATGTCAACAGTTAATCCTGAATTAGCTATGGCAGGAACAGCTCCACGAAGAGATAAAGCTAACTGAGGTTTAGAAGGTACATTTGAATGATCTGCTCACTTCAAATGAACTAGAAACAGTTCAGTGAGCAGATAACTGCAAATGAGCTTTTGAGGGAACAGTTTGGTGAACACCTAACCCTGACTGAGCTTTTGAGTTTAGTTTAGTTAACAGCTAACACTTAGTGAGCTTTGGATGGGAACAGTTTATTGTACAGGTAAAGCTCAATAAGGTTTGGAGGGAACAGTTAAGACAACAGCAAATGTTGAGTGAGCTTTGGACAAAACAGTTTGATAAACAGTGAGACAGCTTTGGAGGAAAGTTCAGTGAAAATTAACACTGACTGTGCCTTGGAGGGAACAGTTTAGTGAACAGCTAATATTCCAAGGTGAGCTTTGAGAGGAACAGTTCATTGAACAGTGAACACTAAGTGAGGTATAGAGGGAACATTTCAGGCAATGTTAGCTCTTTTTATATTGTATGTTTTTTTTTTAACCCATTTTTTTATTTGTATTGTAAAGTTATTTTTAAGTTTACAAATTCACATGATTGAAGCTTAATAGGAAACAGCCCAGTGAACCGCTCCTATTAGCAATTTGTTTTTTTTTGTTTATTTTTTTTCTCCCCAGAAATTCAAACAGACAAACTCAGTGTGAAGAAAATGTAGTAACTACTTAAAGTTATTTTTTAAGGCAAGTGAATTTGCTTTTTCACCAGGCATGTTTTGTGTTTGATGGACACGGCTTACCACCACCATGAAACATATATAATATTCAGTGTGGTTTCTCTACATTCAGTTCATCTGCAAAACCTAACAATGATTGATGACCAGTACAACCATCTGTAAAATCCTAGCGAATCAAAGTAATTTATTTTCTGGTTTAGCCTAGTATAAGCTACAGGAGTCTTTCATGCGTGTTATATAGTCTGCGAAGCCACAGAGGACGGCAGAAATGGCTCCGGGACACATTCAGTATTAATGTGCCTTGACCTGCGTTCACAGGTGCTCCTACAAAGAGCAGTGGAACAGGTGAGGCAGCACATTTCTTTGATAGTTATTTCTTTGTGACGGTTCAAAGCTGCTATAGCCAGTGGCACACTCCTCCAATAGACTGTATTTCAGTCTAAATCAGATATACTACTCTGCAGAACATTTTAAAGTTTGAGAAACATCGACATAACATAAAGGGTCTATTCAAATTATAAGTCTCTCACCCTACTGCAACACAAAAACAGTTATTGTGAATAATTGCAGTTTTTTCATATTATTAAGTAGTTTCTTATTTTTTTTCCTAATTATTTAATTGTGCCAAAATATGTGAAATACTGCATAAATCACCCAAAAATACATTTTGGTGACCTGTACAAAATATGAAAAAAAATATTGGATACATAATTTTTGCACACAAAATAACAAAAGATGTTATTATAAGAATCGATTCCAAGCTTTTGCATAGTAGTGTAAAAGTAATAAACCAGCAGCAGTTTGTTGTAATGAATGATGTCATGGGGTGGAAGTGCTTATTATAGCCATTTCTAATTCAAGATGAATTTATATATAATTTAAACAACAGAACTTGCACACATGTTAATGACTTGTGTTAAATTAGAAATAACTAATATCATGCTCCTGTTAAGGCCAGCAACATCTCTGACATGATGTCATGTGATTTTAAAACTGGGTTTTATTGCATAACCTACTGTAAGTAAGTGCTGAAGGGCTTAAAATAAAACAGGCCCAAATGTCCAGGTAAAGCTTTGTGATTTCCTTTACATTTGTGGGGACTTTACATTTATATCAAAGACTTTTACATGGAGATTTTGCTTTTTAACAGTGTGTTGTGATTGCTTTTGGTTGTTGAATTTGTCAAAAATCATATTGTTTTCAGACAACTATAACTGAAACATGAAGCATCATTGGTTTAAATCCATATTTTTCATCATGCTTTTATGTCCCTGTGCATGGACCCATGGGAATTGTAGTCTATGTACATTCAGTATCTTTCATGTTCCTTTACTGTAGCAGACTAAGATTTTATTTTCTAATGTTCAACACTGTGAAGGCTGTTTAAAAGTGAAGTGAATTAAACAGCCACCTGTGATCATGCAAGACACTGCCAGGTTAAAAGCAGGCTGTAACTCCCACTTGGATTAACAAGATTGAGGGTGGCTGGCAGCAAAACAGGTTAAATTAACCCTTTGATACACAAGCTATGCAAACTCCTTCTAATACACAACATGAGACCCATGTTATGTATTCTACATGGTAATTGCATGCATGAATGATTGTTTCTTTGCTATATCTTTCAAAATCAATGTATTTCATCATTTAATATTCCAAGTGTTTATTGAGTTTTTTTTTAATACCCCAGATGTTTTCATTCTTCTGTCATTCTTCTTACTTTATGAATAGTTTTTGTATAACTACATCATAAATAAGTTTACACACTTGGCTAAAAATGACCCATGTATGCAAGTGTGATAAATAAATAAATAAATGTATAAATAAATAAATACATATTGTAATACACACACACACGCACACACACACACACACACACACACACACACACACACACACACACACACACACACACACACACACACACATATAAACACACACACATTTTCTATTTTGGGTTATGGGGGAGCTTGGGTGTAAAAGAAGTAAACACCCTGCACAAGAAATTAAAATTAAATAGATAATAAAAATAACAATTATAAAAATTTTGTTTAAACTATTATTTTAGCAGTAAGTAAATTCTGAGCTATGTGTTTCCCTTGATTTAGATGCCAAGTGTGGTAAGTGCAGCTTACCCCACTTGTTAACCCAACACATCCACCACTCAGCCATAAGAGACATCCAGACAGGAAGGCAGAGTAATAAGGAACAGCACAGCAGCTGGTGTTCCCAGTGCGTCTGGCTCGTGTGCAAGGAGCACAAACATGTAGTTGGCATACATTTAATACATTTAAATATCACTGTTATCAGTTCTTAGTGATTTGTGTGTGTTACGTGTGACAAAGTGACAAATAAACACAAAAATTAAAGGCATTAATTTGTATGTGTGTGTGGTTTTATCACACTTGCATACATGAGTTAGTTTTTGATCCCAGTGTATAAACGTGACGTAGCAATATAACGATTTTTGTTCATGAAGTAAGAAAAGAAGAATGGAATAATGATTTGTGGTAATCGAGCACAAAATATGTAATAAATAAATGACACAACAAATGAAAACTGATCCTTTATGACCCTTGCCTTTCATTAGTGATGCAAAATGTTTAATCGAAAAGTAAAAATAAATAAATAAATAAACACATATAAAAAAGGACTGGCGATCAAAAACAAAATAATTGAAGATTAATAACATTCTGAATGATGAAATTTATTTATATCAAAGATATTAAAAGTAAAAACTCAGAGGTGTGACTTTTGAGTCATATTGTGCATTAAAGGGCTAACTTACACTAGGGCTAATTTACACTAGGTGCAAATACAATGACGTTGTCATCTACACTAAGTCTTCAAAGTAACATAGTGCTATATGTTTTATTTTAATCTGAGTTGTGCTGCACCACTTCATTTTAAACATAGATCAACAAATTAGTGATTAAAACCTGAAACCACCATTCATTTCGATTGTCCTGCTGATGTTTTCTTTTTGTTTTTCAGTGATGCACACAAAAGCTACTTGTTTTCTTAAGTGCTTTGTGTTTAGTTTCGTGTATATATATATATATATATATATATATATATATGTGTGTGTGTGTGTGTGTGTGTGTGTGTGTGTGTGTGTGTGTGTGTGTGTGTGTGTATAAACATATATATATATCATATATATATATATATATATATATATATATATATATATATATATATATATATATATATATATATATATATATATGGGAGCTAGTTTTTCTGTTCTGCAGAGAACACTTATTATTAACTGTCAGCCAAATTTCCCTGAATTGGCACACCCAAAGTAAAAGTAGTGCTTACTCATTTCTTATTTATGAGACATGAGATGATCGTAACTTCTGTGAATAATTGATCATTAAACAGTTTGCGGGAATCAGGTTCTGAGATTTCAGTCCTTTTAACAGTATACCACACCACCATATTGGATGATTTGATGCATAAAAATAATGTATGAAAAAAAACGCTGTTTAAACGAACGATGGAAGTACGCTGGCACCAGTACAGTGATCTCGATCCAGGATTAAAATGACAGTTTAAATGGAACCCGGATTACATTTAGAGTAGACTTAGGCTTAAAGTAAATAATAGATAAACCTTGTTTCTTGATTTAACCCAAGTTTAAGCTTAATCCTTCTTGGTGCAACCCAACCTAAAGCTGTAGTGTGTAGTATAGTTTGTTAGCAGTAGTTAATTAGCTATCTTAGTAGGTCTAGCAGATTTATTTACTTTGTTAAACCCAAAAAAGTGTCGCTTTTAATACTTTTTCATTTGATTTGTTATAGATAACGTAGGTAAAGTCGCCCTCTGGTCTTATCATTGCACTTCTCTTTTTCAGCTCTCTGTTTAGTAGCTGCATTGATCTGTATGTCGATTATGTTGGTAATAAAGAAAAAGAACTTTATTAAGCATCAATGGCAAACAGTCAGTGTAAGTAAGATGGATCAGATGGTATGAACTGTGCCCCGCCACCCCCCCCTCCACCCCCCGGAGCTGAAATGAAGCCGATCTGTATCCAGTTTATTGAGGTTGTGAAAAAAATCATTGGCACAAGATCTGCTTTGAATTCCAAGATCTATAATATTATCTCAGCATTTTAGCCTGTGGTTTTGCAGAATTGTGCTCAGACTAATCTGCCTAATCAGGCATCTCTGACCTTTATGATGTTAAACTGTCACCAGAGTTTACATACATGGACCAAGACTTGTAGTTATTCACACGTAATTTTAAATTAGCTGTCGTGCTAAAGCACAAAACAGCACAAGAATCTGAATCGTGAGTCCCCACAATGAAAGTGTTATAGAAGAGAAACTAATAGAAAACCTGAGTGATTTCAAAGGAAGTTCTTGTTCGTGCTGATTGACGATGCGGTGTTACACCATTAATAATGTTTGTCTATGTCCTGGTGGTTCTTGCCTTTGCACTTTGTTTTTGAAGTTTATTGTTTCCTTTGTAGCATTAAACCACGAGATGGCGGGCCAGAAGTTAATTAAAGAAAACAAGCTACTGTGCAGATTCACTGATGGGTTAAATGTGAAGCATTGCTAATGTTAGATGACAGCAGATCTCAAAAAATGAAGACTGACATGGCTGATTCATACACATTTTGAGTCATGCACATTTAGCTCTAAAACTCTAATAAAAACTGGAATGTTGATACCTTAAGCTATGATGAGCCTGTTCAGCTGAACACCTGACATGTTTTTGGCTCCACTTCCACACATCTACAGTACATCCCCCTTGTCTTGTTAGTGCATGGAGATCTTAACAGAAAATTGCAAATGACTAAGGATTTATACAGATTTGCTGTCAAGCTCAGAAATGTAATCCAAATGCCCTCCAGCCATACTTTTATACTGCAGTGTCTAATGATTTGAACTCTTTGTGTTTTGAGACAATGAGAGCAATAAAAAAATGCTTGTTTATAATGCTTAATGTATTCACTGCTCCATGGTAAATAGAAAAGCTTTGTCATTTCATAACAGAATTTTTTCTGTAAAATCATTGTCTCAACCCCCCGCAAAATGTGCCTTAATGTGACCATGATAAGTGCCCACAAAGTGTCTGGAAATGACATTTGATTTACCAAGGTGATTGCACAAGCTGCACATAGCTCCACCCATAGGCATTGCACTTGGGAGGTGCAAGGTCTAAAAGTTGGGTGACACTCTATTACTATTAACAGATTATCAGTAACAACGTAGCAGTCAAGTAGCATTAGTGAAGCATCTGAGTAATTCTGAATTCTGAAAATTGAAATAAAGACCTTGGAGATGTTTTATTGATACATTACTTATGTTAAGTAGATGTACATTACATTACATTACATTACAGATGTACTGTATGGAGCCCCGCTGGTGACATCCTGTAGAAATAAAAAATAATAATAATCTCGTTCTCACGCCATACCAAGTCATGGCCACGACCTAGTCATCTCTTTCCCACACCTTGTTAAGTAATGGCCATACATTAAGATCTCGTTCAAATGTATTAACAAGCCATGCATTATTTTTATTTACATAGAATGTCACCAGCACAGCTCCTTGGTATTGTTAAACATGTTAATTCTATCACACAAAACCTAACCTTACCAAAAACCTGACCTTAGCCAGCCTTACCAAAAACCTAACCTTACTTAACCTTATCCAAAACCTAACCTCATCCAGTCTTACCAAAAACCTAACCTTACCCAATCTTACCTAAAACCTAACCTTACCCAATCTTACCTAAAACCTAACCTTACTCAACCTTACCCACAACATAACCTTACCCAACGTTACCCAAAACCTAACCTTACCTGACCTTACCCGATCCTAAAAATAAACAAATGAACCTTAACCTCAATCAAAAACCTAACCCTCAAATGTTTTTGACAGTCTCTTGAGTGTTTGTTTTGTCTAAAAAGTACCACTTAAAATAATGTGTCACCAAAAGTTGCAGTGAAATAAAGAAACACTCTCATTATTACTCTCAGGTGTTTCTTGTTTGTTATCAGTGTACTTATACCCCTGTATGTGCTAGGTATATTTTGCCTTTCACCCCCGATGACTGTTTGTGTGATTTGTGCTTTTAGTTTTGTATTTTTCCCTTTGCAGGTTTTCAGCTTTACTTTATCCTCCTTTGCTTTCTTGGCTCTACTTGCTTCAGCTAATCAATTCTTGCACTCTGTAAAATCTGTCAATAAAACTCACTTGCACTTGGATCAAGCCTCATCACTTACATTGTTAAAGGGAGAAACACAATTTGTGTTTTTCCAAGCACACGGTCCATAAGCTGGATGCTTATGCTCGTTTGCCAATTTCATACATCCATTTTGTCCCTGAAACTGGCACAAAAAGCTTAGCACATCAAGTCCCAAGGGTGTTATAGAACACTTAGTTAGTAATTACTCTTGTATCAGTCTAGCCAGCTGGCTGCCCATCTTGCAGATGCTGAAAAGCTGATTCATACATTTATTGGAATGCTCTTTGTTCTGGACTTTGTTAAACATCTAGTTTAAAGTTGTACTTTATTTAAAATGGTGTAACAAGGCGACTTACAGGAAAAAGAAATCTTGTTCTTACCTCACTCCACTGGCTGTCAGTCAAAGTCAGAATATCATAAAACATTCACAGTAACATTAAAGTGCTTTTACTTGTGTTCAGTGTTGTGCATGGTTTTGCTCCTGAATACATTTCTGACATGCTCACTGTGTATAACCCTTAGTGAACTGTCAGTTCAACAAGTGCTGGTCTCTTAGCCATTCCCAGAGTTAGATGTAAAATAAATGACAGTGCTTTTAGCTGCTCTTAGAACACACTGAAGACTTGAGATCTCCCAATATATCTTCTTATAAAAAGCTAATTTAAGAGCTTTGTTTTATACTCATGCCTTTATTTAGATAATCAAATGTTTATTTAAGTGTATATTTAATGTAGTTCTGTTTTATTGCTTTACATGCTTTAAATTTTATGCAATTTTGCAATTTTATTTTTGCAATTTTTAAATTTTGCAAATTTGCAATTTTTAAATTTTGCAAATGCAATTTTATTTTTACTTATGCATTTTTTTTATATACTCCTTCAAGTGGCCTAAGCCAGAGATGTTGAGTAATTCATCAGGTCAGCCTAAATCAGAAATTTCTGTTTCAGAGATTGGGTCAACCCAAGAAAGAGATGATGTATTGTCTAAGGAATTGATATTGTGCTACAAGACGGAGATGATGGCCTAAGTTGGACAAAGTGCTGTTGGGATTGCCCAGGATAGACATGTATGAATAGTTCAAGGCAGTAATGTGGGTGTCATGTAAAAGTGATGTTGAGGTAGCCTACGGCAAAGTTGTTGGAATGGAGACTTTGAGATGGGCTTGGGTAGTCTGAGGCAGAAGACATATATATGGTTGAGATGTTGATGTGGCCTAAAGCAGAGATTTTTTGGGTAGTCTAAATCAGTAATGCTGCAGTAATAGAAGAGTAGTGTAAGGTAGAAATGATGAGGCAACCTATGACACTGACCTTTGGGCAGCCACTAGAAGGGATATTTGGATGGCCTAAGCCAGATATGCTGAGATGGCATACAGTGGTGATGTTGGGGTGCAATAAGGCAGTAATGTTGAGCTAGTGATATTGAGGTGTCTTCAGCAGCGATTTAGGGGTGGCCTAAGGCAGAGATTATGAGGTAACCTTAAGAAATGATGTTTGGGTGGCCTAAGGCAGTAATATTGAGGCAGTGATATTTGGGTGCACTAAGCCATCACATGTCATCACAGAGTTTATCAGGTAACCTTAAGGAATGATATTGGGGTGGCCTAAATCAGCAGTATGGGGGCAGTGATACTGGGGTGTTAGCAGTGACATTGTGATGGCCTAAGCCAGATATATTGGGTCAGCCTAAAGGAATGATGTGAATATCAGTGCAGTATCAGTATCAGAAAACAGTGCTGTTGAGGTCATGTAAGATATATAATGGGTGGCTAAAGACACTGATTTTGAGTTTTGGGGTGGCCTAAGGTGTTAATGTTGGGGTGGCCTAAGGCATAAATGCTGAGTTATTCTGCGCTGAAAAAAGCAGTGCTTGAAATGTATGTGATTTCAATGTATCAATTGTTGGCTGCACATGAGTGAAATGTGTTCTTCATAATTCTTGCTAAAAGAGGTACTCTAAACAACAATAATGGCGTTTATGAAACACATTTTATTCATGTGCAATTGAACAATGTTCTTGAATTAAAACTTTTATTTTGTGTAATTTCCACAAAAAGCTTTCAGGATTGTGCAATCATATGTGTTAGTTTGTGGTTCACTTTTAGTAAAAATCCCCTTATTTTTTACAGCCTGTTATGCACCATATCCTGCTGTCTTCAAAGAGGGAGTCAAAACAGTCTGGGCTTGTGGCAGCTCTGCTTGTCAGTTATGTACAGAGCCAAGTCATATAGATATATATGAATAAGTCTGTACATATATATATATATATATATATATATATATATATATATATATACACATACTTTTTTTCTTTAAAATAGAAACCCACTGAGCCAGAAAAATGTGGCATTTAAAATTGCTTGTCATCTTTATTGAATGCATCTATTTTCGTTTATCAGAGTGAGACAAAACACTCACTGTTCTGCTCACACTAAAAATGAATCATTGGGAACTTGCTTAGATTGCAACCATTTGTTATTGTTATGCCATTTTCTGGCAGTGGAAGAAATCTATATAAATTTCAGACACAATGCATTGGAATGGATGGATTCTTGACTGGCTTTGTTCACTGCCAAGGTGATGCATCACACTTCTTTTACCCATTGGTCAGCTTTCAGAAACTCAGCATTCTCCACAGGTAGCCGCGTGTATGAGATGCACCATGTCTACGTGAAGGGAATTGAGAAGAGTTGGAGAAAAAGTCAGACGGCATTGTATGTTACTGTGAATTCTAGGCCACTAGATCTGGTGGGACTGCTAAATCTGGTAACTTGTGCTTCCATTGGTTTCTTGAAGTGTTTTACTCTACTGTTGAGCTGGACTTCTAGGCTTATTAGACTGAAATTGTAATAATCTTTGTTCTTCCTGAAGAGTCTTTCAGGAGGTCCTCTAGTTGTCATTTCTGCAGATATTTTAAATAAATAACTCTGTTATTGAATTAACTAGGACACTATTGTGACTCTATGTTGAGCTGCTAGGGAGCAATTAGGGCTGAAATTGACAATTCACAAAGACTGCACAACTGCAGCTTTCTTGATATCAATGACTTTGTACAGCTGCCACAATATTTGCATCTGCATATTCCATCAATGTTAATGAAGCAAAATGCATAGTTCAACTGAAAAATTGCATTTGCCATTGTGAAATGGGTGAAGATGTGTTCAGAATGTCTAAGAGACTATGTCAGTTTTTCCTTGGTCAGTTTACATTTTTCTGCCATTGTCACATTTGATATAAATCGACGCACACCATCTTAAGCTTCCAAGTCCTCACATACAGACTTGTTTCTGAATCCTGAACTTCTTTGCTCTTAAAAAGAAATGAAGTCTTAAATCAAAACCAGTTTTACTCATTATTCCACTGCTGCGCTGTTAACTGACACTTTGCATTTCAAACACATTAGAACTTTTTCTTTTCTTTCTTCTTCCACTTTTTATTTTTTTGTACTTAGACAGATACATTGGAGCCTTTTGGCAATTTCAAATGAATATTGGAAGCACTCACTCATTTGGTAAATTAAAATTTAAACAAGCAGTGACACTTTTTAATTGAATCTCATTGTGTACCTTTGTCAAAGTCGTCTTGAATTCAGACTCACAATAGACTCTCCTTGTCTTACTCATTAGTCGAGCTGAAGGTAGGCTGAATTGAAAATGCACCTATCATTCATGCCTTGCACGGATCAGTCACAAACAATCGCCTGCAGTGCTCCTGTCTCGGGAACTAAAAAACAGATTTCCATTAGTGTAATCCTTCTTCCAGTCTGACAGACATCTTTACGTTCCATTAAAAATCCAAGACTTTCAGGGGGGTGTTGATGCTGCACTACTAAAAAATGGGGGTTATTCAAGAGTTCTTTAGCAAAGGGAATGGTTATATATAGAAACATAACAACTCATTTTAGTTGCTCTTTTAAAATATCTAGAAGAAAATATTATTATTAGTAGGAGTAGTAGTAGTAGTAGTAGTAGTATGTGTAGTAGTAGTAGTAGGAGGAGGAGTCGTACTAGTAGTAGCAGTAGTAGCACAGTATTGTACAGTGCAAACCACCAACCTTTTGACCATTTAATTCCCAGCCAGTTACAATACATTATTACACTACACTTCATCATCATCGTTACACTGCAATTGCATTACAACTGTTACTGTTGGATTATTCAGTTTTCAGTTTTCATTCCAAAAAAAAACATATTTAAAGGACATTTATCCAAAAGCCTACAACATGATGTATATATTTTTTGTATCCAATTTGTCTGTTCGTAATTTTGTACACCCAACTGCTACCCCATCCTTCCCATCTTAAAACCAAGGACTCTTTAAAACAAAATTGTTCTTCACATATTTTTGGTCCTACTTGATGTGATGAGTCTCTAATATCTTTGTAGTTACACCTTAACAACACACCCATTAACAATGAAACTACTGGTAGTGTTTTCAGTACAGTTTAAGTAATGTGTGTATGGACTGCCCAAGTGTTTTCTGTCAATATATTGTCTTTTAGGTGCTACACATTTGTATCAGAATTAACTTAGTTTATTAAATTAGTTAATTTTTTTTTTCCCCCACCAAAACTTTTCTGACTGTAAGAGGTGTGCATTTGCCTTATTTGTTTACACTGCATCTACACAGGAAGTGCAGCTGAGTCTTTAAGAAATTACTCTGTGATAGACTGTGAGCGATAATAGTGCAACAATTAAAGATTAACATTTCCCAGTGTAACATAGCAAAGAACATGTAGATTTCATTATATACAGTGCATACTAACTTTACAAGTTTCACAGAATCTGCAGAAATTGCTGTATGCAAGGGACAAGATTAAAACCAGAATATGCTGGGCATGATCTTTCAGCCCTCAGGCGGCACTGCATTATTAGTGGAAATCACTGCATGGGCTCAGAAACACTTCTGACAGCCATTGTCAGTGAAAACAATTTATCACTGCATCCACAAGTGCAAGTTAAAATTCTAAAATGCAAAGAAGCAACCTATATAAACAAGATCCAGAAATGCTGCCACCTTCTCTTGGCCCAAGCTCATATAAAATGGATTGAGGTGAAGTGGAGAAATGTCCTATAGTCTGAAAAATAAACATTTGAAATTATTTTTGGAAATCATAAACACTGTGTCCTCCAGGCTAAAGACCACTCAAGCCTGTATTCATGATGGTATAGGGGTGCATTAGTGCACATGGCATGGGTGACGTGCACATCTGTGAAGGCAATATTAATGCTGAATGATATTTACATGGTTTATAAAATATATACACATATATATGCTGCCATCCAGGTGACATCTTTTTCAGGGAAAGCCTTGATTATTTCAGCAAAACATTGCCAAACCACATTCTTTGTGTATTACAACAGCGTGGCTTCATCCTAAAAAAGTTCAGGTGCTAAACTGGCTTGTCTGCAGTCCAGACCTGTCACCCACTGAAAACATTTGGAGGGTTATAAAGAAAAAAATATATATGATGGAGATCCCCAACTAATGAGCAGCTGAAATCCTAAATCAAACAAGAATGGGAAACATTTTACTTTTAAAACTACAGCAATGTCTACTCAGTTCCCAATCACTTACAGAGTGTTGTTAAAAGAAAAGGTGATGCAGCACAGTGGTAAACATGCCCCTGTCCCAACTTTTTTTGGAATGTGTTGCTGGCATCAAAATAAAAATGGGCATACATTTTTTAACATCAAATTTCAACAATCAATTTTCTCAGTTTTAGCAACCAATATATTGTCCTTGTAGTATCTTCCTTTAAAATATGGTTTACATGATTTGCGTATCACTGCATGCTCTTTTTCTTTACATTTTGCACATTGTCCCAACTTTTTTGGAAACAGGTTTGAGTCTGAAGATTTCTCTGAGAAACTGAAAGGGAGTCTCTTGAAAATAATGAAATATAAATATATATACATATACATGTTAAATATATTAAAATATATATTTTATATATATATATATATTTGTTTGTAATGCCAGGGAGCGAGAAGGCGGACGCATATGCTGAGATAAGTGACTTTTATTGAGGGCAAATCCAGGGTCGTGGTCATGACAGTCCAGGTTCAAAGATCCAACACATAGAATGAGGGAAAGACATGATGAAATACAACCAAAAAAACAAATCCAAACTATACAAACAGCACGTCAAAACAGGCTTTCAAACAAACAACAATTCAAACATACATCCAAAAAAAGACCTGCAAACACACAGGGGAAAACACAGGGCTTGAATACATGAGGGCAAAATGAGGGACAGGTTGAAACATAGGTGGAGACAATCAGGAGTGGAGTCACAAAACAAGAGGGCAGGACTGAAAACCAAAACAAAGAAGCACATGGACAGGACTGGGAAGTAAACACAATAGGAGCACTTGGACAGAACTGGGAGGGACCAATTGTGATATTGTTTCCCTGATGCTGAACAACTATTGACGTAATTCCCATTTCGAATGGAAATTAAATAAAGATTAGGCCAGTCTCTGACTTTTGCACAAAACAGTATGCATATTAGTTGTATTATAAAGTTCTGGTAAACTTTCCTTACACCACTGAATTAAGTATATAGTTAAGTAGAGTTTAAGTAAATTTCGTTATGGTGACACGGCTAATTCGGGAGGCCAGAGAGAACAAAGGCAACCTGTCAGTGTTATGGCTTGACCTGGCAAATGCATTCTGCTCCATTCCACACAAGTTAGTCCAGCTCACTCTGATAAAACATCATGTCCCTAGTAGGTGTAGAGACCTCGTTGCTAATTGCTACAACTTCAGGATGAGAGTCTCTTCTGGAGCCACTACATCTAGTTGGCACAGAATGGAGATCAGCATCATCACAGGGTGACACTCTGTGACACTGTTCTCCCTGGCCATGAATATGCTCCAAGTCCGCTGAGCCAGAGTGCAGAGGGCCCTGAATGAATTCCAGACAATGGCAGCCACCCATCAGGGCATTCATGGATGACCTGACAGTCATGAAAGAATCAGTCCCAGGCTGCCGGTGGATTCTGAAGGGACTCAAGAAGCTGATGAAGTGGGCCCGGATGCATTTCAAACCTGCCAAATAAAGATCCATGGTGCTGAGTAAAGGAAAGGTGGAGGACAAGTTCCAGTTTTACATCGCGGGCACAGCCATTCCAATGATCAGAGACAAGCTGGTCAAGAGTTTGGGCAAGGTTTTTGACAGCTCTCTGAAAGATTCAACATCTATCCAGTCAACCTGCGCAGAGTTGGATGGCTGGCTGAAATCTGTGGACAAGTCCGGTCTACCTGGAAAGTTCAAATCCTGGGTCTACCAGCATGGCGTCCTTCCCAGGATTCTGTGGCCCCTCCTCATCTACGCCATCCCACTCTCTACAGTTGAGACCTTAGAGAGGAAAGTCAGCAACCACCTCCAGAGATGGCTTGGGTTACCAAAGAGCCTGAGCAGCATCACACTCTATGGGCGCAACAACAAACTGCAGCTGCCCTTCAAATCCTTGGAAGAGGAATTCAAGGTTACAGAAGCTAGAGAAGTGGTGTAGTACAGGGACTCTAGTGATCTGAAGGTGTCCAAAACTGGAATCCAAGTGAGGATGGGCAGGAAGTGGAGGGAGGAGGAGGCTGTCCAAGAGGCTGAGGCAAGGCTGCATCACAGGAGCCTGGTGGGAGAGGCCAAGCCGGGTTAGGATCATGGAGGCGTGACCAAGTCCTTAAGACCATCACTGAAGCCATCAGCACTGGACCTGTGTGGGCAAAGCAGTTTTGTCCCTCCAAGAAAACCATCGCCTTTGTCACAGCTGAGGAGCAGGCAGCCCTGGTCAATAGATCACCAGCAGGTGTCATGACCACTGCTAAAGACATCTGGACACAAGCTGGGGTCTGATCAACCCCAGCTGGGTCACCTGGATCAGGGTGTAAGATGTTGAAAGATCCAAAACACCCTATGAGTCCAGGAACATAACTGATTATGTGTCCATGTGCATCAGCAGATGTATTTACACAGTAATGTCTTATTGGCCAAAATCTGAATTCTAACTCATGTAGACTAACTCCCCATTACCTGACAACTCAACTACATGTAAACGCATTAATCGGATTGCAAAATCTAAGTTTTTGCGATTATCGGTTTATTAAATGCATGGAAATGTTTTCTGTGAGTCCTGATCTCATTCCCGGTGAAAATCTTGGAAGACAGTTGAAATCTGCCTTAGGGAAGAGACACTCTACAAACATACAAGAGCTTGAAAAGTTTGCAGTGGAGGAGTGAGGAAAAAAATCTACCTGCTGACTTGTGCAAGGAGCTTTTACATGGTTACCAAAAATGTCTGGAGACTGTCAATGCTGCTAAAGGGGGTGCAACAAAATTTAAGGAAAGGGTACCATCAATACTGCCCATGTCATATTTTGTGTGTTTTCTATAAAATCACTTCCTCAAGTTGAGAAGTCATAATATATATATATATAATAATTCAGAACTTGTTTACATTTTTCTTTAAAGGGCATGTTAACAAAGGTTCTGCTATTGTCACACACCACAAAACTACTTTTATTTATATACTGTTTATTTATTTATAGACCCCTTTTTGCTAAGACTGTGCTTTTTTCCCACTAATAATATTGCTCTGGGGAAGCGAAGGCCATGAACCAAGAGTGGGCTGGAACCCTGGAGTGTGTTTTATTCGTCTTCTGTGCTGCCTTGTCAGTTGTGCTCTTGAAGATCCATTTGTGCCACAGAGTGATGGAATAAGAGCGAGACTGCCAGGGGGCATCCGCTGGCTCTGCTAACTGACCAGCTGTCTGCAATTCCCTTTTTGCTCAGTCCATGTGACGGTGGCCTTAATGAACCACTCGAGCATACACGCAAGTCGGTGTCAGTGGCACAGTCTTAACCAAAAGTGACATCATACAAATGAACCAAGGAGGTGGGTTACCCCTGGGCTTGGCTGGCTAGGTAATGCCGAGCATGAATGAGACTCCAGAGGCATGTAGAAGGAAAGTGCATTTGAATTGAGAGTGAAATAATGCATCAAGTGCATTTGAAAACAACACAGCAAGTGCATCTGAACTGAAAGCAAAATAATGCAGCCAGTGCATTTGAAGCCAAACTGATTTATTGCAGACAATATTGAAAATAATGCAGTGCATTTGAACTAAGACTGAAATGATGCTGCCACTGAATTTGAACTATAATTGAAATAATACAGATGTTGCCCTTGAACTGAAAGCAAATTAATTCTGCTGTTGCACTTGAGTTAGAAGTTAACGAGAAGGTAACTTTTTGTTAATTTTTTTGTATGTTTTTAGTTATTGCTTCAATTGTATTATTCTGTTTTTATTTATTTCAATATGGTCAACCTATTGTTTTTTGTATCTTTTATTATTTTTATTTCATTATATTTTTATTTATCCTTATTTTATCTTACTCAGTAAGTTACTATATTGTTGGAATTATAATGGTTTATTTATTTTTTATCCATTTATTTCTAATGTATTTATTTATTTATTGTAATAAACAATGATTATTATTACATTTTATTATTTGTTATGTTTTTACTGTTTTTCTTAATCAATGATTGCTGTATTGGCTCAACTACACTGTAAATGAGAGTCTCTCTCAATGTACTCTGAGTTTATATTAAGGTTGATTGAATGAATTAATTAATTGAACATAAAACAATGCAGTCATTGGATTTAAATGCAAAGGTAATCAATACAGCTATATTGAATTTGAACAGAAATTGAAATAATTCAGAAAAATGCATTTGAACTAAAATAAAATAATTAACCTGTTGCATTTTGCCCTGCAATGGACTGGCGACCTGTCCAGGGTGTATCCTGCCTTCCGCCCGAAGACTGCTGGGATAGGCTCCGACATCCCCCCGCGACCCTGACGGAGAAGCGGCTTAGAAAATGGATGGATGGATGGAACCTGTTGCATTTGAATTGAATGTGAATTAACATAGCAGTGTCATTTGAACTAAAACTTGAACAATGCAACTAATACACTTCAAAACACTGAAATAATGCATTTGACTAATTAAACTAATACAGCCATTGTATTTGAATTAATGCAGCTGTTGCATTTGATTTTAAACTGAAGTAATGCAACCATTGGATCTAAAAGGAAAGTGAATTAATGCATCTATCCATCCATCCATCCATTTTCTAAGCCGCTTCTCCATCAGGGTCGCGGGGTTAATGCATCTATTGAACTGAAAATTAAATAGTGCAACTAATATACTTTCAAACAAAAAATGCATTGGATTTGACACTGAAATAATACCATTATTTCCATTGTATTTGAACGAATGCAGCTGTTGCATTTGCTTGTAGTCGCTACATCTGAAGGTCAGTTTTACTAATATTAGCACATCACAAACAGTGCATTTTAGTATGTAATTGCATTGGGTGAGGCAACCCTGCAACTTAAAGAACTGTGTGTTTCTGAATCCATAACCTAGATTGCATTTTGTACAAAGGACTCAACTATCTAGTTTCATTGCCTCAGCTAGAAGATACTGCTATCCCTGCTATATATGTCCAGCCAAACATTGATTCAGACTATGTCTGGACATCAAGGGGAATATTTTTATTATTCTCAACATCCACAGGAATTTTTGCATTTCCACTTGCACAGAAATGCTACTTGTTATGGATTTGGAGAAGAAAATTGAAGGCAGAGGTGTGGTCCGACTCAAAAACATGCTCTGAATGAGAATCTTGACCATTGTAGCAATCATCCCATAATTCGGCACAGACTGACAGTCAAATAACAGACATCACAGTGAGCACCAAGGGTAGATTCCAGCCTTTCTGCGCTCGTCTCACTGCTTGAGCTGTTTGGAGTCTCTAGAGAGAGTCATGGCTCGGTGCAATGAGGGCCTGTTGTCAATCTTCAATATAAACAAATCTTTCTCTCCTTGCACCCTGCAAGGGCAACTGAGTTTAACTTACCACAGTCAACTCTAACCCTCCTTTCGTAAGAGATTAAATCAAGCGGCTACCAGGGGAGTGTATTTTTCAGTAGGCAGTCGAGTTAACATTGACAGTATAACCCAGCTATGTGCAGACATACAGTAAACAGTAAAGAAAGAAGGCAAAGCAAAAAGCAAAGTCTACCTTTCTATCAGATTTGATTCTTTAAGCTCATGCTAATTGTCAAATTTGCATCTATCTATGCAATACAGTTCTCTATGGCATGAGTCCAGCTGGTTTTGATGACAAAAATATGTCACTACGGTGAATTGCCAGTTGGCCAGTGCCAGTTCGGCCAAAACGGCACATTGACCGGAATTTCATAAGTAGGTATTATGTTAATGTGCATTTTGTGTTAATTTGGGCCTCTTAAAATTTCCCTGAGACAAAATGATTCATTCAAAAAAGGCACTAGAGCTGCAGTATGAAGTAGCCTGGTTTTCTATTTAAATGAACATACCGTGGCTAGCCTAAAGAGATGGATTCAAGTGCCAATTCTGAACCACTGCACTTTATTTGTGCATGACATACATTTGCATGAAGGCAATTATGCATTCATCTGGGGGCCATAAAAAATTCTGGGCATGCACCTGACCAGCATCTGAATAAGGCATTTGCTTTGATTAGATTAGATCCAGTTTTCCACTAAAGAAACACCAGTGCTGTTACAGTGGGAGGAAAAATCAGGATTAAAAAGTCAAAAGGTTGTACTGCATGTGAAGACAAAAAAGAAAGGCCTTCACAGAAAGTTAGATTATGATTATTGGACCTGCCTTTACTTTGTTAATTGCATACAATACTTTCAATGACGCAAACATGCTTGACTTGCTAGGCTACTGGATTTATTTTATGGTTAGTTCGTTTGGTGGATGTCAAGGGTACATTTAATCATTTCACTCCAATCCCTTAGTTTTCTTTAATGGTGAAAGAACCTCTTAAAGCCAAGCATAATACCTTATGCAACCCTAATCAACAACTGAACCATCTCGGGCTTGTATAGAGAAAGGGCAGAAGCCTCTGCATATTAATATTAGGACTAACAATAAAAAAGAACCTGTGGAGCTTCTCCGTCTTACACATCCAATAACTCACAGTTAGTTACTGTAAAATCCTCCACGTCAAAATCAATGCCCTGTGCATTGCAGCGAAGATTGAGTTATTGAAAGCTTCTGAAGAGTAATTAACTACCAGATGGAGCAGATTCTTGGCTCTATTGGGGACTAAGCCAAGTAGTCATCCTTGGTCCCAACTAAAGATATGTGCCCTGATGCCAAGAGAGAAGTAGACTGCTATGCCAAATGTTGTTGTTTGTACATAACGAACTTTCTTTTTTGGCAATATGAACTTGTGAGTACATTTTTGCTCAGAGACAACAGTTGTTGTTTTTAATTACAATCAATTTTAGGCCAATTCCTCTGAAGGCTGTAAGTGACAGAGTTGCTGCGTCATTCCTAAGGGGTTCTTGGCAGGGGCTTGCATTGGCAGAGTCAGCAAGATGGCATCAGTATAAACAAATCAGAGGACAGTTTCTATCTCAAGATATATTCAGCAGTTTCATCAGAGGGACAGGCTCATAGATATGCTAGACAAACTACAGCACCAAAATAGAAAACCAGCTTAAGTTAGCTTTCAACTCGATTTAATTGGAAAGAGGCTTCAGTTCATTTTGAACCAGTCCTTCTGTGTCCATCTTTATGTCTGGGAAGCCTCTTACTCATACAAAGAGGTAAACATGTGGACAGAATGCATTGATAAATGTCAAGCACGTCTGTATACTGATGTTAGCTGCTATTTTGTGACTTTTTAATGAATTTATCCTGCAGTAATGTCCCTTTTGAGTGAGTGATGCAACAGAGAATAAATTATTTTTATAATACTTTGGACTAATGTCTGTTAAAAGCATTGAAAAAAAAACAGAATGCTTATTACAACCTTCTAACACCTATTTTAAATCTGTGTTTAATCTTAAACAGAGTTTTGACATTGGTAGCCCAAACTGAAGGCTTAACTCTAATAGTTAAAGTTTGCCACTGGGTCAGTTTATTTTATGTCACCATGTACACAGCTGATTTGGTGCAGTTGGTAAAACATGGAAATGCTCTGTGCAAAAGAACACTTGTTCACAGGAATGAACCCAGTAGTGTTTCCAAGTGGCACTACAGGGTTGACATTTATCAATAAACAAGCTCAAAACAGCCCTGCCATGAGTAATCATGTCACAAATATTTCTCACAAACATGATTTTCTGTCTTTATTTTTAAGTTTGTCTTTAGCTCCACATAAATAGAGCACATCATGCCTTGAAGCTGAGGGTTGAATTCCAGGTAATGCAAAGATATGAATGTTTTGACAGCATGGTTCTGCAGTGAGATGAACCATCAATAAGGTACCATGCCGAACTCCTTGAATAGCACTCTTTTCCACAAAACTGGGTCATTCCCCTCAGATCGTACCAGTTTGTTTTAGGTAAAAGCATAGATCATGATCTCTCCTCACATTTTTTCTCTCTTGTACAGATCTTGTGGAGGTGCATCACAGGTAGAGCTGACCACATCACTCACTGTTGACCTTTCATTGTAAATGTATAGATGTTTATGTGGACTGCAGAAGCCTATTGCATTAACTTAGTTTTTGACAGGTTTGCAGCCATGTTCTTTTAGCTGATGTCGTTATCAAGAGTGACTTAAAGTCTTCTTCTTCTTTCGGCTGCTCCCTTTAGGGGTCGCCACAGCGGATCATCTGCCTCCATCTTGCCCTATCCATTGCCTCCTCTACTTTCACACCAACTGTCTCCATGTCCACCTTCACTACATCACTTAAAGTATGATTAAAAAATGAAGACAACCTGTCTACATGGATTCCTGACCTAAAAAAAGGATCCAGACAAAGCTTTATTTAGTTAAATAAACCCAAAAATAGACCTTGATGAAAAATAGGTGCAATGGAATGAGTTGCAATAGTACATGGAAGCTGCCCAAAGCTCATCCACATGACACTTTTTCTCTATTTCTAAGTATCTTCAGATCTGTCTGCAGTCTAAGTTATATATTTTGGATACCATGAATTGTACTGAAGTCTGACAGGCAAGACAGGAGCTTTCTGGAGGAACTGGCTTTCACCCCTGCAGGGATTGGAAGTGTTGCTAAATTGACATATTCCGTGATGTATTGAAAATTAGATGTTCCCTGCAGATAAAGTATTCTTTTGTTCTTTATGGACCACAGTGTACTTTTTTCTTTCAGAGGAAAAAACAATAATTAGTTCCTACCAAAACCATCCAGTTCTGAAAGTCTAAGCCAGGAGTCTATGTTCAGCATAGTTTAGCAATCCTACTTAATCACATCAAGTAAACTTGGTAGTATATTGAGCAAGGAAATCACTGACATGTACTCCACTAAGGCCTCAAGGGCCAAGATACTTGTTGGGCTTGGGCAAGATTCAGAAAGAGTTCTCAGGCAGAACTTTGGGCCACAGTCTTGTTTAGAAAGAATTTCATAGGGCTACCATAGAGTTAACATAGAATTTTGACATTTTTATGCTGCAGTTGGTTTGAAACAAAACTTTTTTGAGCTGTTTTGGGTTCAGGCAGAATTTTGTTGTGCTGCTTGGCTTGTGTCTGTTTCATTGAATAAATAAGATCTATGTTTTTAGACTTGTCTGACTTTTCAACAGTGTGAAGGCAATACTCTATCTACTCAATTTAATGCTGATGTTTTTGCTTTATGCATTTGTGGCAATATACTTATAATAGAGTGCAACAACAATTTTTATTTGTTCTGATGGGTTCAGACTGAAATTTGTCAAGTTGCAGTTGGGCTTAGAGTGATACTTGTCTGGCTACAGTTGTGTTCAGACATAATTTTGTTGGGTTACAGCAGGTATTGGGTTATTTATTGGTTCTGGCAGACTTTTGTCAAACCAGAGACTTGCTCTGAGTTTTATGGAACAGCATAGTTAGATTTAGACAGATATTCTTAAGTCTACAGTCAAATTCAGACAAAATTTTAGGTAAATTCAGATAGAATGTTTCAAGCAAGAGTCATGTTAAAGCAGAAATTTTGGGTAGTAATTTGGTTCAGGTAGAATTTTGTTGGGCTGCAATTGGATTCAGGCAAATACTTGTTGGACTACAGAGTTTTGTCAAGTTTTATTCAGGTTACAAAGTAATTATTTTGAGCTCCAATCAGCTTCAGACAATATTTTCTAGAGTCATGTTTAGATTTATAACTTGGTGATAGGAATCACCCATTTTTTGGCTCTATATCAGTTTTTTTCAAAATTGCAAGCCTTATTAAAGCTTCACTATACAATCCACAGAAAATGGTCAGCTGAGACTACAAAAAGCCTGTTACCAGACTCTCACCAAAACTAGATCTGGAATCAATTCACTAAGGGACTAACTGTAATTCCAGAAACACGGTGGAGAGGGATTTACACTGGCGCCCATAACGGGTCACTTGGGGCATTAGCCTGTCTGAAACTGTCACAGGAACTGGACAGAAAGCTATAGTGGAGATCAGGTTACTCTGGTGTGCAGAGTGGACTGTGAGAATTGTGTGTTGGGGGGTGGGGGTGGGGGGAGGGGGGTGGAATTGACTGAATGTGTGTGTGTGTGTGTGTGTCTCCAGGGTCTTAATTCAGCCATCTGTGCCTTAACAGGTAGAAACAGCATATTAGATCAGAGTCAACACAGAGCAAGCTGAACTCTATCCTTTCAACTTGCAATGACCTTTTTCTCCTTTTTATGTATTCCCCACTTCTCTGTTTCATGTGCTTCTCTGTCCATGCCTACGTGTGTGTCTTTGTGTCTGAGTGCAAAAGAGAGCCAGAAAAGAGTGTAAAGGTTTTTAGATTTTTCACTGTTACTGTTAATCCTGAAGGCCACTGAAAATGTTGCGGCATATCTAACACAAATAAGGCTTGTATAACATGTTGCTGTACTCTCAGTCCTTCTCTTTTAAAACCTGGACATTCACCAGGCTTTATACTGATATTCTAATGAATACATTTCATTCATTTTTTCAGCCTTCTTCCATAGAATCTCATGAATGGAATCAATTAGGGCTGAATAACTGCAGGACAGGGTTGATTACCTTCATTTCATAAGTGACACTGAGGCTGACATCAGCAAAGAAGCTATGTTTCAGCTTTACTGGAACGAGGACTGACAGTTTGCTCAGTGCTCTCATTCACCAGAGCTAAGCTTGCAATGATTCCACCATTTTGTTTCCAGCTGACATTTCTAATTTCTTTTCGATAAAACTGGAAAGCATAAAGCGATAGAACATGCAATTCAAGCAGATAAGTCAATTACAGTGTAGTTTATGCTACATATAATGTAGTAGAAAAGGCAGAATGGAGTGGGTGGAGACGGGTGTCAGGGCTGATGTGTGACAGAAGGATAGCAGCAAGAGTGAAAGGGAAGGTTTACAAGACAGTAGTGCGTCCTGCTATGATGTATGGTTTGGAGACTGTGGCTCTGTCTAAAAGACAGGAGGCTGAGCTGGAGGTTGCGGAGATGAAGATGCTGAGATTTTCGTTGGGAGTGACAAGGATGGACAAGATTAGAAATGAGCAGATCAGAGGGACAGTGAAGGTGGAGCAGTTTGGAGATATATGGGACATGTGTTGAGGAGGAATAGTGGATATATTGGTCAAAGAATGTTGGAGATGGAGCTGCTGGGTAGAATGAGAAGAGGTAGACCTCAGAGAAGGTTTATGGATGTAGTGAAGGTGGACATGGAGATGGTTGGTGTAAAAGTAGAGGAGGCAGTGGATAGGGCAAGATGGAGGCAGATGATCTGCTGTGGCGACCCCTAAAGGGAGCAGCCGAAGTAAGAAGAAGAAGAAGATACTGTAGTAGAAAAAGTGAAAAAAAAATAATTTTCCATTATTGGTACTTTCGATTCTATTTGCCTTAACATTAGAAAGTAGTAATCTACAGCAGAGCTGGCCACTTCACATGACTAGGAAGAGGTATTGGCTTCTCCTTCCTAGTTACGATGACATTGCTGTCACATAACTGGCTGCCACAAGCCAGTTACCCCTCCTGAAAAAGTCACAAAAACCAGAAGGATCGTAAGACCCTAGGAGAGGTTTCTGTTCTCCCCAAGCTCACCTTAACACACCACAACAGTCAAACTTCCCATTTGTCACTGGGTCACAACTATGGGCTCAGGGCCTGGGGTACATGACACCAGAAGGTTAACTTTCCTTGCAAGCTTTATTGTGGGCTGCACTGCAGCAGTTTATGAGCAAGCATGCACATACATTCTTAATGTAATTCCAAAATGCTAGTTATTGATTTCATCAAAGTAAAAATAATAGGCCACTGAATTTGAAAGTATATTCCATCCCATGTCCAGTAGATTCAAATAGTTGTTACAGAAAATAACAGAAAAAGTTGTTGCATTAATGGTGAAGAGTCCCTTAAAAGGCAGAAATAGCTGCTTATTTTCCTCAGCATCACAATTTTGGAGCACACAAACATTCCTTTGCCCATTTAATACAAAACCCCTTACTGGAATCAGCTTTCACCTTCTGGGTCAAGATCATGCATCTAGAATACAATACACCCTGGGGACAAAAAGCAGTGTGTTTTAAATTGACCTGGGCTTGTGTTTGATCACCATTCACTTTGTATTCACCCTCTGCCTGATTCTTCTCTGGTGCCTCTGTTAGGTTACTGTGTATGCAACTCGCATGGCTTTATTTTCTGTCTACAAGATTCCGCTCCTTGTAAAATGTTGTTGAGTCGTGTAGTCTTCCTTGTTCTATCTCTACTTTTTACAGCTATTCTGCTTCTGTTCCACACACTTGGAAAAGAAAAAAAAAGTTTCTTGGAAGATCTCCACATCCCACTAAGTAAAAGTCAGCTTGTGGAGAATTGGAAGCATTTTGTTTGTGTTGAGATTATTTTCTTACAGGCTCACTCTCACTTTCTTTCTCTCTTCCATTGTTGGACGTCCCCTCCAGTGTGATGGGTCACACTCTGATCCAGATCATCAGAAACTCTGCAGGGGATCTGGCTACCCATGCTCAGCAGACACAACAAAACCCCTCTGTTGCGTCCGTGGGGCATTTCTGCAACCTTCTTATTCATTTTCGGCAGTGTGCCTCGATGTCTCAGGGGATTTCAAATAAACAAACATGGGCACAGCAGATATTGTTCAGCGTTCGATGGTTTCTGCCTCTGCTTTGGTCCGAAAACACTTATAACTAATGAGGGCTACTGGGAAGATGCTGATAAAATCCTCTTTGTGTTTTGGAAGAGAGGCGAGCGGGACGTGGCACTCTGCCCATCCCTGAGCTGATGCTGGGCATGGTGCGTGTGCATGTGCCAGGAAAGGCCAGGTGAAAGGCTTGGCCATCTGGCTAAAGCTGGTCTTCCAATTGTCCTGCTCCACTGGATGTTAATGGCTGCTTTGTTTGTGGCATGGATGAGTCACAGGCGGCCTGTGGTCAGCACCTCCTCTGACTTATTTTAACAACTTATCCAGTGGAGAAGGAGGAACATATACTGTTAAATAAATAGGCCAATAATGTACTGTAAATAGATGATGTAAATCTGTATAAATGTGCATGCCATGTACACTGTGTTCACAATAAGTATATTTTCTCACTGCATTGATAAAAGTGCTGTTTAGCTGATGGGGACAGTTTCGGTGTCCACCAGGTCTTCCAGGTGGTTGTTAGGAGTCTCATGCTCTCTGTGGCTGTTAATTATTTATTTGAACACCAGTTTTGGAAAGTGATGATTTTATTTTGACTTTCTACTTGTCAGGTTATCTTACATAATCTTTCAAAGTATTTTAAATTATTGTCTTACAGTGAGTAAATCTAACCCTTTTCCTGTTTAATATAATTGTACTTGACAAGATAACATTTACTGCAGAGCAAGTGGATTGTTTTGTACCTAACCCCAGGATTATCTGCTAAAAAAATATTCTGCACTATAGCTGTTTTCACTCTAAATTAAAGAAATGAAGGGGGTTTATCACTTTTGCACCATACTATGTATAAGTACTTTACTTATAAATGACGTGAAATAAACAGTATATTGGTCCCATTACACATATGCTGGGTTAACTGCATTTTTACAAGTAGTGATCCCAAATCTCACTATCATACTTCACCTATAATTTGGTTCTGTTTTGGGAATGATTTCGAATAAAACCCACATCCATAATCCAGCTGGTTTACAGGCTTATTTCTGTAGGTTACATCTCACACTTTGCAAATGTGCTGCACATCTCCCAGTCACCTCATTACCAGAGAAACTCAGCAATGTGGTTTCTACAAAGGAGGAAGAGAGCCTAAATATAGATAAATGAACTTGCCAGACAAACACTTTCCTGTGAACGCCTGAACAAGAAGCCAAGGCCATTCAGCACGCAAATGTGGCTTTGAAATCCCACTTTCACTCTTTAAATGTCAAAAGCAGTCTATTAAATGACAAGGATCCTGAAGGTCACCATGGAACCATTCAGGCTATAAAAAGGTTGAACGTGGCATGCTTTGACACTAAGAAGAGACAATCATTGCAGAGATCATGTGAAGCGGAACAGAAACACAATCTAGACAAAAGCAAGGCTGGCACAACAAGCGTTTTATGGCTGTACATAATCATCAAATACTATTCTTTTTATTTTGCTTAAAGTGACAGTGCTGATTTCCTAACTGTCTTCTGCAATGCTGTTTCAATTCTCTCCATTCATAATTTCAGCCATTATTTCTGCAAAGGCATCTGAAATGGTGCAGTTTCACTGTGGAATAGTTGTAATTGATTGTCTACAGCAGAAAAATGTGCACACTGGGTGCACGCAGCATACATTTCTCAAATGAATTCCCACCTCATCATGTGCCCGTGGTTATTTTTGCAGTGATTGTCAGTGCACAAAGAGCTCTGGTTCTTAAGCTTTTGTTTTTATTTCCTCCAGAAAACTAGTCTCAAGTATTGCATTTCATTTCAAACAGCAACATCTCTAAAGACCTTCATACTCATATTTGAGAATGGCTGCACAAGAATGGAAGAATATACAAAAATATTCTGAGAAATATAGGAGACTGCAGGAAACTAGCATGAGGCACAGTGTAAAAAATTGATTGATGTAGCTAAATAGTGTTTTTGGTCATCTACTCATATTCCCATAGCAACATCAACGCAAATTTTGACAGATAACAAACATTTCTTGAGTGATTTTATTTTGTATTTTTTCAATTACTAAGTAATAAGTCATAGAATTCAAACCTCTTTTATTTTAATTATAGCACAGTGCTACTGTCGCATAACCAACTTAGCAGAGGTGGGAACAAGGTACTAAGTTGCAAGTAACAAGTAAGTCTCAAGTCGTGACACTCAAGTGTCAAGTCAAGTCCCAAGTTAAGATAGTCGAATCTCGATTCAAGTCCCAAGTCAGAGCAAGCAAGTCGAGTCCCAATAGTCAACAGTCCTAATCGTCGAGTCCTAAACAAGTCAGTATACATTCTTCAGCTAATTTAAACCCATAACACTGAATAATATTAACAGTACTGTAGTGCCTTTTAATAATGTACACTGCTCAAAAAAATAAACGGAACACTTAAACAACACAGTATAACTCCAAGTAAATCAAACTTCTGTGAAATCAAACTGTCTTTCTGGCTGATGTTTTGGTCACTTTTGAATGTTGGTGGTGCTTTCACACTCATGGGAGCATGAGACGGACTCTACAACCCACACAAGTTGCTCAGGTAGTGCAGCTCATCCAGCATGGCACATCATTGCGAGCTGTGGCAAGAAGGTTTGCTGTTTCTGTCAGCGTAGTGTCCAGAGGCTGGAGGAACTACCAGGAGATAGGCCAGTACACCAGGAGATGTGGAGGAGGCCATAGGTGATGAAAGCAGGCTCACACTGAGCACATGTGACAGATGTGACAGAGTCTGGAGACGCCGTGGAGAGCGATCTGCTGCCTGCAACATCCTTCAGCATGTTTGGCAGTGGGTCAGTAATGGTGTGGGGTGGCATTACTTTGGAGGGCCGCACAGCCCTCCATGTGCTCGCCAGAGGTAGCCTGACTGCCATTAGGTCCCGAGATGAGATCCTCAGACCCCTCGTGAGACCGTATGCTGGTGCGGTTGGCCCTGGGTTCCTCTTAATGCAGGACAATGCTAGACCTCATGTGGCTGGAGTGTGTCAGTAGTTCCTGCAAGATGAAGGCATTGAAGCTATGGACTGGCCTGCCCGTTCCCCGTTCACACAATACTGGCCCATTTTGACTTGTTTTAAGAACATTACATCAAAGTTGGATCAGCCTGTAGTGTTTTTCCACTTTAATTTTGTGTGTGACTCCAAATCCAGGCCTCCATTGGTTAATAAATTAGATTTCCAATGTTGATTTTTGTGTGATTTTGTTGTCAGCACATTCAACTTTGTACAGAACAAAGTATTCAATGAGAATATTTCATTCATTCAGATCTAGGATGTGTTATTTGAGTGTTCCCTTTATTTTTTTTGAGCAGTGTATATTAATTTTTCATTATTTGTTTTACCTTTCCAACTAAAATGCAAAATCTATAAGCACACTCTTAAAAAGAGTAGTCTTTAGTATTTAGTCTTTAGGATCTGTAGTAAAGAAAATGGTTCTATAAAGAACCATGAACACTCAAAGAACCTTGCATAATGAAAGTGTTCTTTGCATCATGAAAAGGTTCATGTGCTGTAGATGGCTCTATATAGAACCTTTCTGAAAAGAGTTCTTCTATTTTTGCAATGTCAAGCTTTAAACAACAGCTACAAAAATACACTTTTGGGTGCTCTATAGAACCCTTTTCAAAAAGTTCTATGTAGAACCATCTACAGAATATACTCAGTCAATCTGAAGAACCTTTAAAGAACCATTCTTTTTAAGAGTGTGTGATATAACAGGCATAGTGCACTACACATAAATAGAAATGTACAATTAAAAGTAAAAAGAAATGTGAAAGTACTATTGAACTTCATTTTTTAAGACTCGGGACACATGAAGTAGAAGAAACATGCATTTTGCTGTATTTTCGGTAAACCTTCTTTAGCTTGGCCATTTTGGTTTCTCTCATTTAAATTGAATTCAAACTTGTCATTGTTTTTAGTTGGCTGAGCAAACTTTAGTGCTGAGCTAGTGTTTATGTTAATCATATGCGCCCAATGTTCCCAAAATCATCATCAAAAAAAAAAAAAAAAAGTTTTAACACTACAATGACTAAAGCTACAAAAATTTTTGTAAGGGAAACTAGCCAGCTAGCAAGGTTCACATGATGGCAGACAATGCTAATATTGTCGACCTGATTTTGGCAGATTTAGTATTTAGTAGTACTGTATAACTGTATCCAAAAACGGTATTTATAATATATATATATATATATATATATATATATATATATATATATATATATATATATATATATATATATATATATATAATGATAAAACAAATACATTTTTATTTTTAATTTACTGTAGAAAATCAAATATACTGATGGCAATAATATGGAGATATTACACTAACAACAACAATCAACAGAGTATATTATATATTTATATATTTACAGACATAGGGAGAGAAAGACAGATATTACTAGTAGGCTTTTGGATGCACCACAGAGCTGCTGCCTCAGTGCATAATGAACATAATAAAGGCTAAGTCATGCTAGTGTTAAGGCTGCAGTCCCAGTCAAAATCTGAGTCATTGGTGTTCAAATCAAAGTTGAATCGCAATTCTTTCTTGATTTTCTAGATTGCAACTTGCAGAGTGAAAGCAAACCTGGCCACCACACTGTGGGGTTAGTTTTAACTAAGACATCCATAGTAAACAACAAGGTCAGTCCATTTCTAATCATATCTATTAAGAACTGTCCATTTTGTGGAGCCTTTTATTCACAGATTCCTCAAAAACAAACTATAGATGTCAAATACGTGAATTTCATTCTGCTGATATTTGTTTTTCTACTTTGTGGTCAAAAGTTGGCATCCCTTACTGTAGGGGTAGCCTGATAACTACACTGATTTAAGTGATGTAAATATGTAAATCATTTCTGCTTGTATATGGATATTTTATCATTGGAATACTAATAGTACTACACTACATATCCAAAATAAGTAGATGCTTTCTCATCCAACATTTCTTCTGATATCAACACTACTGATATGGAATTTGTTCCCCATTGCTGCAGTAACAGCCTCTACTCTTCTGGGAAGGCACTAGATCTTTGTACATTGCTTTGAGGATTTGATTAAGCATCAGTGAGGTCAGGTACTGATGTTGGATGGTCTGATCTGCATCACTCCAACTCACCCCAAAAGTTTTGAATAATCATGGAAATGATGACCTTAGGCTCACATTCGGTTGTTCCATTCTTTTGGACAACACTTTTCTATGGAAATTATACAAGCTTTTCAAAATAGAGAGTGTTGTTGTAATATATTTTGTTACTCTACAAATAATGTAACTTTATAACATATAACATAACTTTAGTCAGTGTTCAGTGGTATTCAGTGGTCAGCTATTGCACATCGGATGTGATTGCCTATGGGCAATCATATGTTATACAGTATACTGTGCTATAAAATAATAAATATAAATGAATTAAAAGTGATAAAAAGAAGAGAAATAAAAACTAAACCAGACCTCAGTCTCATCACTTTGACCCGCTGGGAAAAGTAAAGTCACACTGGTGGGGTCCGAGTGTGAAATTTTACAGAACTTGGCAGACACTTTTATCCTGTGCCTTACAATTTGATCATTTTACACAGGTAGGTGAAGGTAGTATTAGGAGGCTTGCCCAAGGACTCTTATTGCTATAGTATAGGGTGTTTACCCAGGCAGGGATTGAACTCCAGTCTACAGCATAGAAAGTAGAGGTGTTACCCACTATACTACACCAACCACCGGTGCTGCAGTAACAACCTCTACTCTTCTGGGAAGGCACTAGATATTGGTACATTGCTGTGAGGATTTGGTTGAGTATCAGTGCGGTCAGGTACTGATGTTGGATGGTCTGTTCTGGATCACTCCAATAACATGTAGATTTTAATTAATCGTTACCATTCAGTTACTTCTAAAAGTGGCAACATGATAAAAAGTTCTAATGGAGAGTGTTGAGGAAAAAACTCAAAAATAAAAACAAGCCAGCATTTATTAGTAACATTGAAGACATTTCACAAAGCTGATTTTTTTCAGTCAACTTAAAGAATACTCCAACAATTTTCACCCTAATCTCTATGTACTGTATCTTTAGCATATAGCACAATAACTTCCCTGTACTTAGAAAAGTACAGAAAACTAATTGGCTCAAAACAAACTTATTAGAGAAACTAATTGGTGGGTGCTTATTCTAGATAGATAGATAGATAGATAGATAGATAGATAGATAGATAGATAGATAGATAGATAGATAGATAGATAGATAGATACTTTATTGATCCCGAAGGAAATTTAGCAGCCAGTCGCAGACACACAACACTATACAGTAACCAAGACTTGCAATTCAAAGTAATTCAAAGACTTGCATTTAAAATAACAAGTGTTCTGTTCTTTGCATACGCACAGCAGAGGTGTTACCAGAACTTCATTTTAGGTGGGAAAGCTTCATGTCCACCACAAACTATCCAACTTGACTGAATTTGCTAAATTGTTAGCAAATTTCCCACCCCATTACCATAATCAGTGGGTAACTGAACACACAATTGCTTACCTCATTTGTAACTGGCTAACGTTAGATACTCTAACAACTGATAGCATACCATGGCCAAAGCTGAAGTTGGCTTCTAATTTGCCTGCTTCTTATTTGTCCTATCTTACATTATGCATTGGTTACCTGTTAAAACAACAGACAAAATGAATGAGAACTGGCAAATAGGAATGTCAGCCTTGTAAATCATGGCTAATTAGCCATGAGTCATACTTTTCACATCACTAAGAGTGGTCTAAAGTTTTTTTAAAGCATTAAACTTTGCTTTCTTTACTACAGTCAACTAATATTAGTCATGTCAAGATAAATTTAATTTATATAGTGCTACAGACAATGTCACAACCAAAAATTCAGGTCCAAACCAAATTAAGCAAGCCAATGGCAAACAGTGGCAATGAAAAACTACCTAAGAGCAAGAGGAAGAAACCTTTAGAGGAACCAAGGCTCAAAAAAGGGCGACCCATCCTCCTCTGGTCCACACCAGCTAGCAAAACAAGCAGAAAAAGCAGGGAATCAGATTTGACCATCAATATAAAGTACAGAAAAATTAAAAACAGGAAAAGCAATTTCTATGATTAACCCTGTTTTTCACATTTTCAGTGTTTACTAAAAGAAAAAATGATGATTTTTTATTATTTCAACCTCAGATTTCTTGGCCTTTTTCTGTGAAGAACATATACAATGTTTAATGACTTCACACCGTGATAGGGGTCCTACACATTTATATTACACATATTGTGTTGGGGTGAACCCGTGGCGAATAAAAGTGCAGAGGTGTTGTGTCCCTTCACGCTGTACTCCTTATAAATGCTGTTTGTGTGTGTGTGTCTATGTGTGATCGTGGACAAAATTGACAGGCTGCTGTTTGGCTACAGCTGCTAAAAGAGCCACTTGTGAACATTTTAAACATCTGCCATTTTTACATGAATTGTTCTCTCTGTATTTGTTAAAAAAAAAAAAAAAAAAAACAATGTGGTGGATGCATCAGAGTAGCAAAAAAAAAATCAACACCACTCAAAAGTAAAAAAAATGCAGCAGTATCATCAGCGAGGTCAGTCTCTAAGTAGTTAAATACCCTATAGGAACTAAGCACAGCTTAGCTTTCACTATCAGAAGAACACTAACCTACCATTAAGCTAATGCTAAAAAATATCAGTGAGTTTCATTAGTCTTTGTAAAAAGTTGGAAAAAAGGCATGAGGCATGAAACTTGCCCAGGAAGGCATTACAATTAGTGATATTTTCACTGGCATTGGAGAATGATTTTAAATGGTCAGAAATCAGTTGGAGGCTGACTGAGTTGAAAGCCTACAACCCCCCCCACCACCCCCAAGGCCCCCCTGTAGTTATGCCCCTAAAGTACAGGGTAATGTGTCTAATAAGTCTATATAATTGCTAATTACAGGTTACGGATGCAGCAGAAAAAGATTGATATTTGAAAAAGCTGGAGTATTTCGACTCCCAGTGTTAGCCCTGTCCAAATGGAGAAGAAAAACTTTCCTCACTTTTGACTTAATTTATCCAGCTAAACTGAGAAATCTTGATAGACTCCTGTTACCCATCTGTCTTAAATTAGCATAGCTCTAACAAGGGTATTTATGAGTTCAGGCATAAAACAAAACACAGATCACTTATCCACAAAGCCTTAGAACCCTGAACAGCTTAAACAACGAATGGCTAGCGATTAATTTGCCAGTTATAATCGACAGCTTTGTGAAGGCTCTCAGTGAGAGACAACTCTGCTCATTATGGACCAGACTGTAGAGTGATGAAGTGGGTGTAAATTAAGTGCCCTTGCCTGAGGGAAGCAGGGAATCAAAGCACTAATCAACTGCTCCGTAACTAACCCCTCCCCACCTGCGATGTGTCCAGGCAGGCAGGGCAACAGTACGGAGAGCCCAGTAACAAGGAATCATCAGTGCACATCTAAGTCACATCCAAGTATGTTCTTTAACATATTCGGTGCTTGGTGAGGACATCTAGGCCAATGAGACAATGATATGCTCCTTAAAGGGACTGCAGAGTGGGATCCACATCATTTTAGTTACTGGAATGCATTGAAAACTCTGTAAAAATAAAAAAGAAGAAACAGTATAAATTATTTATAATACATTATACCAAGAAATAGCACTGGAATATTATAACTAATATCTGTTTTATTAGATAAGAAAAAAACAAAACATTTTCTATTATACATAAGCCTTTTGTACTTTTCAAAACTTTTTATAACCAAAATTCAAAGATATACAGAATTTTAGAATTAAACTACACATAAATTGATTTTATGATGTGAAAATGAACTTTGCTAATATTACTGACTGTCTATTGATAAAGTGCTGTTGAAATATTGTGCATGAGAAACCAGCTTGAACATAATGCAGCCACAGTATGAGCACAATGTATAATTTGGCACCTCATTTGCATTTGCATGATTAGCTATGGCATTCAAAAGTGAAAATAAGTTAACACATCCTCTTAAGAGGAACTTATTTTTAGTTCACTACCTCTATGTACTTGCTGAGTTTAACATATAATATATAATTAAAACATAAAATAGAAAATTTGCCATCATTTTTGCACAGGTTTTATTGTTATTTTGCATGTTGCTGTACATCTGGCCCATTGTGAATATAGGGAACATTTGGCTTTGGCCAGAGAGGCTAACTCACTTAAAGTTCTACTTGCCAAAGCACATTTATAATTTGCCCAGAAGTAAAACAAACAAATTGCATCAATATAATGTGACAAGCATTAGAAAGCCATGCTAAGAGAGAAAGACCACATCTGCCAAAAAATATGCAAATTGTGTGGTGTAGGATTGATTACTAACAATTATCCAATAATGAGCATATCATGCACAGTGGTTTAGCTTCAAACATTTGAATTAAGATACTTTTATCACAGTACCCCTGAAGATCCGAGGAGTAGAATTTACAGCAGGCCATATGGATCAGTAACATTAAAGCAGACAGGAATCATAGCAACCTTTGATGACAGTGGCAGCCTCACCTTTGGGCTCAGATCACATTTGCATTGGGCTCAGACACCATTGCAACCTTAACCGATCATGTGGGCTTCCACTTTGTTAGAATGACTGGTTGCAGCCACACTGGCCCTCTGTGGATACATTTGGATGCACCTGCAAAACAAATCAATTTGACCTGGCATGCAGTAACAGCATACTGTCATTTAATATTAAATTCCAGCCATATTATATACTAAGGCTTATTATTCAGTAAATACAATGACTATAATGCAACCTGGCTGAGTTATTCTTAGATTATAAAAGCATTTTGTCTCAGCTTTTAGAAACAAGCTGAAAAGTGTAGATTCCAAACTTTCCGTACATCCCACATTTGTATTTGGAAGTTAAAGATCAGTTGGCAAGTTTGGCAAAACATTAACTTTGCACAATGTTCTCACCCCAGATGTAGTCAAGACATATTTGGTGTCCAATCATGATCCAACTTCATCAGCATGGGATCTAAGAGGCTAATATTGCTAACACATACTACGGCTGCAAGACTGCATTCTGTTTCTTTTTAGAAAAATTTGCTAATCTTGAATCTTTAAACTGAAGATACAGAATGTGTTAATAAATAGTAACAACAGAAATCACAAGCATGATCTAGCATGCTTATGAGTGCACTGAAAAGAGGAGTCAGAATTTAACACACCTGTTATTTAAAGTAGCTGCCAGCTATGTCCAGGACAAGTGTGATTTTTTTTTTTTTCATTTTTTTATAGCTCATATTAAGTTATGCTGCATTTTAAACTACATAATGAAGACCTGGGCAATTTTTAGGTGGATGGGCAGAGGTGTTGGTGATGTATTTACCGAAAAGATTTGAGCAGCATTAGCCTTATAGCTTCATTACTAACTACAGGGAAATGAGATCTGAGATGAGTTTCTCAGAGGTGACTCTCTGCACTGCTATTTGCAAGTTATCAGGTTTTGTGTGTCCTGACATCACCAGTCTATCTGCATGAGTTACTGCGGTAACAACATAGGCATCAGTAACTATGTAGCTACCCTGGTGACATGGATTTGAGATGTGTATGCAAGAGAGATGGAGGTGCATCTTGATCATTCTTGAATCCCAGCACTTTCATCCATCTGGATTTGACATGTTAAAATGCAAGTGATGCAAAATCTGATTTGAGCAGCCAGAGCATTCAGACTGAGACACATCTGTAAAAATCTGATTGGTCTGACATTTCAAAGCACCTCCGAACATGGTTTGAGTGTCATTTCCAAAAAAAAAAAAAAAAATCATTATTTTTCTCGTCCAGACTATGAAAAATTTATCTGGATATGTCATAAATTGGATTTGGGCTAGAAGTCTGAACAAGGCCAAAGACACTGACTACATCTGGGGAGAGTGGACAGTTGTAAACTTTTTTTTTTTCCCTAAACCATTCCTTAAAATTATATGTAACGTTGGCCATATGCTAATCACACTTTAAATCACTTCGACTTGATTGGATGTTGGATGAAAAGTATGCGCAGGGACCATGACTGACAAAAGAGACTTTATAATTTATAATATATAAATTAATAAATACTAATATATTACACATGTTTAAGATTGTTTCTCCCCGTGTCTGCATGGGTTTCCTCCGGGTTCCCCGGTTTCCTCCCACAGTTCAAAGACATGCAGTCAGGCCAGTTGGACATGTTAAATTGCCCCTGGGTGTGAGTGTGTGAGTGACTGTCTGTGTCTGTCTGTCTGCCCTGCGATGGACTGGCGACCTGTCCAGGGTATATCGTGCCTTCTGCCCGATGACCGCTGGGATAGGCTCCAGCACCCCCCGCAACCCTGAGGGAGAAGCAGCTTAGAAAATGAATGGATGGATGGATGAATATTTAAGATTTGTAAAAAGAAATGTCAAAGTCTAAGTCAAAATGCATGGACTATTTTCTTCCCTCTTGGAAATGTAATTGAGTGAAATGGAAGTGTTCAGTTTCAATAAAACTTGATCACACTAAAAAAAGATTCTTCAGGGGTGGTAATAGCATTTAGAACCATGAGCTCTATTTAGAAGCATTTCATGCTTAAAGAGTTTTTTTGCATTGTGAAATGGTTCTTTAGATTGATGAAGAATGTGTTGTACCATTTTTTAAAAGGTTACATTTAGCACCAAAAAGGGGTCTGCTATTGTTGCAATGTCAAGCTTGTAGCAATAGCAGAACCCTTTTTGGTGCTTTACAGGACCATATACAACACATTCCCCATCAATCTGAAGAACTATTTCACTGTCCAGAGAACAATTTGAGCATGCAGTAGTTCTAAATAAAACTCATGGTTCTGAATACAACCACTGCCTTTACTAAAGAACCATCTTTAGTTTGTAGGACATAATACTGAGGTAAGGTAACAACATACGACTGCTTAAGTGCTTTCCAGCTCTGAATGAACTGCAGAAGTGAATAAAAACTTCAGAAAGTCTGAGCTCTTGCAAGTTTGCTTCTGATCTGTGAAGCTTAGCGCACGCTATCCGTCTCATGCCTCTATTGAAATATTCAACTTTGTCTTTTTGTTCACAAATATGTGAGCTACAGAAAAAGTGCTTGGCTTCATTGTTCTGAAGAGCTCAAGGGGATAAGCTTTTCAACCATGTTGCAAGACATCTGCTCTTCTTTCCGATGTTGATTTTATTCTGCTTTGCACTATAGATGGCGGAGTGTTTCCACACAGAGATCTAAGGCTCAGAGCTGCTTTTCACTATAAAGAGCATGTCCCTTCTCTCTTTAAAGCAAACACTATAAAAAAGTTTAATTTCCTTGTCTACAGTGTTGTGTGCTTTCATGTTATAAGGTATTTTTCCCATTCATATGTTTAAGCTTCCTTTCAGGCTTGGTCACGCGATTATGCACTGGGAAATAGTTCACAGAAAAGATGCATGCATTCATTCATTGTATTCTAACACACAGAGAATAATATTCTAAAACTTTGCATCCAGCTCACACCGGCATGCACTAGCTTTGTATTTGAGCTGAAACCAATATGACAGGTTTAATGTACTGTAGTTATCTGTAATACTTTAGATGGAGGTTGGTGACATAAGCATTCACAACATTCTACAAGAAGAGGTCACAACATTGTCCTCAATATTTTAAATCTTTGAAAGAGCCTTTGTAAAACATTGTCAGCATATATGTCATATATGACATTACTGTGGAGCACATAATATATGTTTAAAATATAAATGTAGCATAAATAATACAAACAGCATGTAAATGTTACAAATATTTTGACCTCTTTTGCCTGGTGACAAGTGACTCTTTACAACACGCAGAAAACTGGCTGTCAATTTATATTGTTTGCTTGTCGTGTCCATCACAATCACTTCATGGAGATTCATTCAGCGCCTGAGTTTCAGTTCAGGATTGTGAGTGTGGCACATAACTTCATTGATTCCTGCAAAACTAACAATTACAATGCGGGAAATTCCTACAGAGAGTTGCAGTGATGTTTTATAATATTTAGCCAACTTTTGCATCAATGCGGAATGACTGGCTGATAGGACCAACTTCCGCTATGAACAACACACTTGGTGCACTCGCTCTCCCTCTATCTATGTGCCTACCAGCATCCTCTGCTGCTGCAGCACCTCCCGCTAACATTCACAGACAGGTTTCAGTGATGTGGACTTGAAGGCATGCAAACATGGGCCACTGGCTAAAACGTAAATCTACATCATCTGAAGTGTAACCAGCTCAGAAAAAAACATCAGAGTGTGCTCTACTAGTCTCGCCCTACCCTTCTATCTCAACAAAACTTGGGACACCCTAACCCTAGATGCGAAAGTGCAAAACAGAGAGCTAAGGGCTAAGTGGTAGGGGCAAAGGGTGAAATGGGATTGGACCTAACTGGCTCAGAATATATCAGAATATATATATATATATATATATATATATATATATATATATATATATATATATATATATATATATATATATATCTGTGGCTCAACATAGCAATGCTGAAATTAGCTATTATACCAGCCAATGTTACATCAACTTTAAGGTGCCAATCAGATGTCATTTCTCATACCACAGTCTTGAAAAAAAGTGTGAGGCAAATTTGATAAAGCATGTGATGGCTAATGCTATTGAAGGTGTGCATTTACACTGGGAAACAAAGGAGCTTCTCAAAACCACCTACTTTATAGCAGAAAACAAATTGGCTAATTCATTAATTTGGTCATGAAAGAGATGTGGTGTTCACCAATCTGCTTGCAGTGTTAAGCTTGAGGAGGTGGAGCTTGGATTTTACAAGTAGCATGCCAGAGTTTGTCATCAGCCCTGGGCATCAAGCGATTTATGTCTTGGCTCTTGGCTCATTTGTCTGGTTGCTGGCTTTGTGTAATCTTACCTCTGTTAGCCTTAGCTTGTTTAAGCCCTTGCTTGCTAGCTATAGTCCTTGCTAGCTTTAGAGCCCATGCTAGCTTTAATCCTTCTTGCAAGCTTTAGCACTGTTAGCTTTTGTTTGCTGTTTGTCAGTCTCCTCTTGTTTTGTTACAGAGTGATTCTTTGTTCTTCACTTGTCTACAAGTGTTTGTTTGAGTGTGCTGACTTTAGATTCTCTTAAAGTAGTGTTTTTTCTCCTGGGAGGAAGGGCAGGTTTGACTTACTTTTACACCGGTATTTTATTGTCTAAACACACTACAATAGAAGCAGGTACCACTCACTATATGTTTTGTTCACTTAGCATACTGTGACAGGTAGAGCTTTTTAGCTCTTAGCTTAACTCTAACTTTAGTTGATTTCTTTGCTTTAGTATTTTCTGTAGTCTCCTTCTTGGTGGACTTCCCAGTCTGCAACATAACTTTAACAACTTTACTACATTTACTACGAACTTGTTGTTCATAGCTTAATTAGTTTATGTTTTGGTTTGTTTGTCTGTACAATAAAAACCAAAAGTGTATCTGTTTTGGAGTGGTCTCTGTACCCCTTTACTGTGCTCCTCTATCCTCTTGTTACTATTCCTCCCTCCTCCTAGACCTGAGCCTATGGTTGGGACATAACACATGCGGCTTGTCCAGGATGAAACGGGTAATAACACTGTCATGTTAATTCTAATCCTTAATGCTTTGAGTGCAAAGCACGTCAATATATAGGCAATGATAGTGCAGGCATATCCAATCTGAAATGATAACTTACTCATTAACTCATATGGCTAATATTATATTTTAGCTATTGGAACACAAATGTTCAATTAAAGTTGCTTAATTAAATTTACTTCATGCATTACAAAATGTTCTTTTCTTCAATGTGCTAGCAGACGTTTGCCCAGTTGAAAATTTCCTGCCTTGAAAGGTCATGCAAAATGGATCTGTCACCTCCAGCCACATTCTCAATCATCTGACAGACTGCACCTTCTGAGTAGCTCAATCAGACGGTCAGCTTGACTCCAGACAAAGTGAGATTGGGACGCGGAGATAAGACGGCCTCATCACATTATTCAGGAATGACCCTTGCACCGGTGAGAGGTCTAATCACCCCACTGGTGTCAAAGTTCCATCAGAAATGAGATAACACTGAGTTTGCTGGGAAAATGCTGTCTATTAGATGCAGGAGCAGGAAGCCATTGCCAGCGAAACAGGTTTATTACCATGGCTTCTGTCACAGAACCATACCACAGCTCATCTGCAGCAATCCTGAGCTCTAAATATGATTATTTGTGGGAGGTAGGATTGTGTGCAGAGCCTGTTTGATCTAGTTCTGAAACTCTGATCTGTACCCAATTGTAACCCAACAAAATTTTGTCCCAATCTGACCATAGCCAAACAAAATTGGCTGGATCAAACTTTAGCCTGACAGCATTCTGTCTGAACCTAACTATAGATTGACACAATTCTATGCCAACCAGCTGAAGCCTAACAAATATTTATCCAATTTTAACTGCAGCCCAAACAATTCTGTCCCAACTTGACTATTGCCAATTTCTGAGTAAATCCAACTGTCCACTAAAAATTCTGTCTAACCCCAACTGTAGTGAGAAATGGCCTGAGAACCTAATTGTGAACCCAATTGAATCTCAAAATATGCAATGTGAACCCAAATGTAGCCTGACAAATTCTTTCCAAACCTGACCTTAGCCTATCAAACATGTCTCAACTCAAATGAGGCTTAAGTATTTTGTCTTAACCTGACCTCAGGCAAACAAAATTCGGTCTGAACCCAACTGTGTCCCAAAAAATTCTGTCTGAGACCTACTGATGGCTGACAAGATTCAAAACCCTACTCTGTTCTGAAAAATTCTGATTAAGCTTGACACATTTTGTCTAAACCTGACTATATCCCAACAAAATTCTGTTCCAATCTGATGAAATCCTGAGACATTTTGTCTAAACCTTTCCTTGTCCCTGTCCTGTAGCCCAACAACTCTATCTGAACCTGACTGTATCCTGATGTATTTCTGTCCCAACTTTACCTCTTAAAAAATCACTCCCAGTCTGACTATAGCCTCAAATGTTGTCCCAGACTGAAGTGATCCTGACAAAACAAAAAAATCAATCCATTGATCATTTATCAGCTTTGCAAAGTTTAAATCCAGTTTTTAATCAATGCTTTTATATGAACAACATCACAAAGGTCTTAATAAAAGAAAAAGCTAAACAAGGAGTAATTAAAGGACTCAGCACAGGTGACTCTATAGGAGGTTATACCCATTATCATTAGCATCTGAACAGTGATGTATTCATTTTGGAGCAGACGATGGGTGCTTAGTTATGCCTCTACACTTTCACTGCCTTGGAGATTAATCTGCCTCTGGTGTACTGTACATCTGGAGCATCCGCCCTGTGAGAAGTAGGCGTGCTATTTAAAGGCTAATTAATGGTTTCACACAATGAGGGGTTGGTTAGAGACTGTTTAAACTAAGCTACTTCCCAATTGCACTATTAAAAAGGAATTCATTTAGAAGACATACTGTATTTAGGATGAAGAATGAATGAAGAATCTAGAGAACAGATACTCCCACTGAAAGGAGACAAAACTGTTGACTTTGTCACTAAGCAAACTCTCTCACCCAAGGCTGAGAACTGTGTATGATGTTAAGGTGAGAAGGAAGTGAGTAAATAATGCACAAGGCTTCTTGTGCCAGCAGCTGGAGATAGTGAGAAATTGCACAGCAGTGAGTGATGCATAAACTTAATCAGCCCATGGCATACTGAGGTCAAACCACAGGCTGACTGATGTGTCAACCGCATGCACTAATGCACCTACATGCAAATCTGTCCTTCTGTGATAAAAGTTTTCAGATTGGTATGATTTTTGATAGAACTAAAACTGTATCATACTAGGCAATAAAGGAGAGTTACCTATGTAATATTAAACCAACTGTACAAGTTGTATATTTTCAGTGTATGCTCTTAAAAATAAAGATTTTCCAATGGTTCTTCGGCATTATAACAGAACTAAAGTTTTCTGTTCCAGTCCTGGAGCTCCTGCGAAGTTTGATGATTTCCTTGTTAAGCAACACCTAGTCAGGTCAGTGTTGGGATATAACAATACAAGTATTGAGAATATGTACTGAAAATACTAAAGTACTAAAGTGTCAAATCAAATCAAATCATGTTTATTGTCACATCACATTTACACAGGTGGAAATTTAAAGAAGAAATATATATAAATATCTAAGAAGAAAAAGATATATGTGTGTGTGTGAGGAACACACAAAAAACTGTGTATTTACAATATTTATTCTCAATGTATTCTGAATAGACTCTGAATTTACTTTTTATGTACTATAATGGAATTCATTACTAAATACATTTAGTACAATGCATTCAGTATTCAGCCATCACTACTTTTTCAAAGCATTTTGCCCAAACCTGCACTTGCTGCCACTGTTCTGTTAATTGTTTAATTTATTAGCTGTGGACATTAGCAAATTATGCTGGATACCATTCTTCTAGAATTAGGCACTGGAACTAGGGAGCCTTAACAAAGAGGCTTATCAAAGAAAAGTAACACTCTTGCTCTTTCTGAGGATATTTCCTTAAATGATCATTTTCTGAATAAAATCAAATGTGAACAACCTTTTTGAAAGTCTAAATAACCTCCAGATAATGTGAAGTTTCTAAACCAATTAAAGCTTCATCCAGGAATTGAATGTTCAAGCCAGTAAGCATTTGGAAGCCTTTACTTTTACAAATGTACATGCTAGCTGATAAAATGGGAATTTATTATTGGGTTACATTATGCAGCTGTTGTTACTTAAATCAGGAGTCACTGAAACAGTAGAACAGCCTCCTCCAGAATTGCCCTGAGGTTAATAGCGAAGCCTTAAAGGTTGAAAAAACTACGGAGGGACTCGAGGAAAACACCCACACGGTCATTGTAGCTTGCTGTTAATTGCTTGTAGGAGGAACAAGCAGTTGGCCTAGTGAGAAAAAAATACAATCAAATGAAAGAACCAGACCAATAGTAGTTAAAGTGAACATCAACATAGCACAGGAATATTTCTCTGCCAACAGCTTTTAATCCAAATTCCACTGTGCCTCAAAGTCAGGACTTTTCAATTTTCAATCTCCTCAAAACCTTTAATTGTTTTATAATTTAGAAGTGATGAAATAATGATAAGAAGAATGATAAACAAAGGTATGTAGCATCTCCTTGTTCCCTTGTGTGTAACAAGCAGACAATTGAGACATTATCTGTCTCAATGACTTTTTTACTTTAAGAAGTAATGGTTAAACACATGGCTTATTATGTTGTAATCTAACTGGTCAGCATATATGCAAGAAATAAACAGTTACACAGTAGTTAGAGTGGTTCACTGGAGAGCTATGTATTCATAACTCCGCTCAATACCCAATGAGACGTCAGAGCTCTAGATGGCTATCAGGGTCATCTCAACTTCCTGCTCTACTTTAGAAATCCAACCGTTCATCTTTCACAAATTAGAAACTTGATTTAGTGAGCAGGGTGGGAAAATGCTGTCTTTTAGATGCAGGAGCAGCTTGACATTGTCAACAAGACAGTTTTGTTACTGCAGGTGCAGATATAAAACCATAACTTCAGCTCATTCAATATTTCATCAGTATTTCTTCTTTTAAATATGACTATTTGTGAAGGGTATGATTACATGCAGGTCATTTTTGAGCTAGAGATGACACCAGGCAGGAAACTCTGATATAACCTGATTGTATGGTGCCAAAATTCTATTCCAACCCAAATAAACCCTGATGAACTGTAAACCAACAGAAGTCTGTCCAAACCTGAGTGTAAACGATTGGGTGTAGAATTTTACAGTTTGGTCAGGACAGGACATTTTGTTGGGATACAATCAGGGTCAAGAGAATTTAATTTGGATACAGTTGGATTTGGACAATTTTTAGGCACCTAAATTTGACTGTATCCTGACAAAATTTTGTACAAACCCAACTGAATACATTTTTACCTAAAACTAGCTGTAGCTTTACACAATTATGTGAGACGCCAGCATTTTGGCAAAAATCCTATTCAGACTGGAGAGAAATTGAAAACTGTAAACATAGTTCACTGTCACAACAGTTTTCATCAAAATACATAAGTTATCCACAATAGATTTACTGTGGAATGTTAAGTTTCCAGTTCAAAATACTATGCTAGCTGACCTGTTTTTTGCAGCTAAGCAGGGAGAAAACATCAAAATATCGGACTGGCCACCATGTTAACATTAGCTTGGCACACACACACAAACACAAAGAAAAAATAACATAGCTTCTCATCTATCCTAACCGTGTGACCTTTTGTTTATTACATTTTAAACCTGATTTGTCAGATGCATATAAACTGTATTCTTAAAAAGATGGTTCATCACAGGTTCTTTAGCAAAGGGAATGATTTTATTTGGAATTATAAGTTTTGTATAAAGCAACTTCATGCTAAAAGGTTCTTTGGCTGATGAAATGATTCCTCAGATTGAAGAATGTGTTTTATATTTAAAGCGCTTGGCAGATGTTCTTATCCAGAGCAACTTTCAATTTGATGATTTTTACACAGGTAGGCAAAGGTAGTGTTAGAAGTCTTGACCAAGTCTTGATATAGTGTAGAGTGCTTACCCAGGCAGGGATAGCATAGAAGCATAGAAGGCAGAGATGTTACTCACCACTCTACACCAACCAACTCTGTATATGGTTCTGTACAGAACTTTTAAAAATGGTTCTATGTAGCACCAAAAATGTTCTTCTTTTGTTACGACATCGAGCTCATGCAACACATTCTCCATCAGTCTGAAGATTGATTTCCCCATGCAACGAGCCATTTTAGCATGAAACTCTTGGCTCTAAAAATAATCATTCCCTTTACCAACCCTAGAAGAACACTTTTTTAAAGTTTGCCTTGAGATGCAGAGAAGGGGTTTATGGGTAAATGGGTAGTTTGGAGAGGCCTGCAGACACCACAACATTCACACCTCTATACAACTATATGTTGTGTGAATGTGCAGAGCTGTGGACCAAGCAGACTGTGGCTGAGTCTCTGGTAACATTGGGGGCAGAACGAGATCCGAAGAGGAAATCATACAGAATCAAATAGAATCAGTTTGAGGACCAGCTGGTAGAGGAGTAGCAACACTGCAAACATTCATATGAGCATCTTCAAAATATTACAAAAACAGTGAGTGGTATGTGAGTATTTAAGAATGGGTTTATATAGATCGGCTACATATTTGTCAATATTTTCATACTTATCCAGTACATAGATAAAGCAGGAGGTGTTGACAATGTGACATACCCCTCCTTTTTCTGAAGTCAGCAGGTCTAATACCTTCCTATTTTCCAGCACTACTTCCCGCAAAGCAGTATGTTTTCATCAGTAAGCAGTATGTTTCATCATTTAGCTTCACTAGTCTCATTAGCTAGTTTCTGTGTGGAATAAGTCAAATAGTTTATCTTCTGTAAGGCTTCTACAATACTTCCAAATGAAAATAGACCCTACCCTACTGTCTGCACTATACTAGACCAGGGGTCCTTCATAACATGACTATTCCATGTCTGTGTACCACCTAGGGTAACACCAAGCTCTCTTTTCATTCAATGTAAAGGTCCATGAGATTGTAATGTGGCCCATGGATTGGTATGAACTGTAATAGGAGGCATGACTACAGCCATGTAACAGGAACTGCACCATGAATCAGATGGAAGTGAAGGATAAGCCTTATTTCCACAAACCCACTCATCCAAACATCACATGGGTTGGTATTTGTGGTGGTAACATGTTTACACCAAAATTTGCCATTCGTAGAAAAGGCAGAGATTGAAGCAGAACATGTACTCTTTCCCAGAAAAAATGTCTTGTTAATACATACCCAGCCTTGGGAAGCCCTCACAGAAATAGGATCTGCTAATCCATAATTCCAACTAGTTTTATCCCGATAATCATGTGCTATAGTTAAATTTCTATAAACCATATAGTTGTAATTAGTACCACTAACTCTAACAGTATGCTGCCAGCCAGCAATTCAGGAGCTATCAGCATTTGGATTGTAACAGGCAGCTCTATTTGACCCAAGACATTTGACAATAGGCAATGGCCAGTTATCCTCACTTATACCATCTATCATCATTTGAACTATTATTGTGATGGTTTCAGATGCCGAAAGGTCTGTACATAAAGCCTGTGCAGAAACATTAGACATTGAAATCACATAATAGCGGTGATGTAAGGCATGACAAACAAAACAACCATAATTTCCTAAGGTATGATTCTGTGCCCACAAGATGGCTTGTGCACAAACCATGTTGTGGGCACAAACATCCTCCATGATGCCTGCAAAAGCTGTTGTCAGAATGTTAATGAAAACTACAGCTGTCATTCTTCTTTCGTCAATCGACTGATAGATGACAGTTTGTCGACCATCAATCAGGAACCCATCTGATATCCTGTTCCTTCTTCACTGTCTCCATTCTGCACTGTTCTAAAACAAAACACATAGACAAAGCAGCAGTATCATGTTCTTTTTACACAAACCATGTCGTATGGCCATGTGTAAAAGTTTGGATCAGCCCTTGTGATGGATACCTTCTTTCCCTGCCTAACCTGAGTCCTGTCCTCTGGAGGGAGTATTGGAGCGCTAGTCATAAAGGGGATTTAGGGAATCTTCCCTCTGAGGGTCACCCCCATGATTTCTACATATCATAGTTCTTCCTCAGAAGCTCTCCCAACCAGAGTGACTCATTTATCCCTGTGCTAGCTATCACTGCCAGGTGGTGGTATCACATTGGCATGGCTCACATGTATCCATTTAGGTTTACCTTGACATTTTAGGTCACAGGGTGTGACCTGATATGGACCTTCCCACTTTGGCCCCAATGGCTGAGTGTTATACACCTTAACCATTACCCACATACTGGAGACAATAGGGTGCCCCCCCTTGAGTTAAAATCTTTCACCAGGCATTTTGCGGTATGTAGAGCAGTGCCTTTAGTGGTGGCATATCCCTCAATCCACCTCGAGAACTTGCAAATTATTATCAAACAATCCTGTTTACCCTGACATCTTGGCAATGTGATGTAATCTACCGGAACGGGCCACTTGGTGGTGTTACAGTTTGGTAGGGAAGGGAGACTGCAGCTCCTGGATTAGCCTTAAGACAGGTGGTGCAAGCCAGACAATGGCTCTCTGCACACTTGCAGAATTTAGGATTCCAGTCAACTTGGTTGAAGCAATGGACCATCTGGGTTAACCCTGGATGACCTAAGCTATGTATGGTAACCAAATAGGTAAACAGAGCCCCATCTCAACCCAGATACCATCACAAAGAGATACACCTTTCTCAACCCAAGTCCAAACCTCCAAACCCAGAGCCTGCTGATATAAAGCAAGTAGATCAGCCAAACTTTTTCCACAACAGGAAGTTCACAGGGTGACAGGACATATTTGATAGGTAAACGACAGGCCCTTTCAAGTCACATTATCAGCCAAACAGTTGCCTTGGTGTTCAAAAGATGTAGCAGAAGAATGGGCTTTAATTTGAATAATTGCAATCTCCATTAGATCAGCCACCTGCTAAGCATGTTACACTGGGATTCCAGTTACCATCCAAAAATGGTTTTGCTACCAGAAGGAGCCAAAATCATGGCATACTTAGAATCGACAAATACATTTGCTTTTAATCTTTTAGCAAGCACAGAGGCACGGGTTAGTGCTACCAATTCTGCAGAATAATGATTCGGCAAACTGCCAGTAGCTATACCTTCATACTGTGTTGCAACAGCTAAAACCTAGGGCACTGCATAACACAGGTTTTAAGAGAGATGGGATGTAGAGAATGAAAGCCCGATCTTCAGTTAGCTGAAACTCTCTCTGCTTTTCTGATTTTTTAGGTAGATTGCAAAGTGGATAAGCAGATTTTTACATAAGCCACATTTAAGGTTGTCAATAATTGCACAACCCCACAAAAGACTGCAGCTGTGCTAATGTATCAGGTTATAAATAGCACATACTGTGGCACAACAGTCAGGCAAAAAAACATCTAAGCCTGTAAAACCAACAGTCCAAAATAGTGAACAGAGTTTTGATTAAGATTATTTCATACAAGGCTTTGACCTATCGAATGCAGGTATTCCAACAAAGAAAATATGTTTAACCTTTAGTTAGTCACAATCTCCATGTGATTTGGACCTATTCAGGCATAAATAAAACTTTGCCCCATGAGCTGATTGATGACACTGAATGCCACCATAACAACACAGGACAACCATAAAACTTACAGACAGCAGTACAGGGCAAAGGTCAGCACTACTTTGGGCACACAGCTTCAATTGTGACTGAAACTCAAACCTTGAAATGTCCAGATAGTCAGGCCCAGTCAGTATCAGACTTATTTTAAAGCATCAACTTGTCTTTACGTATAAACTTCCACAGGCCTATTTTGCCTTGGAGGCAGCATGCATTAAGACATGCTCTGTGAGTCTGCTCTCTACTTGTTTGACAAAATGACATACGTAGCTTCTCATCTAGGGACCATATTTTATCTGAATGAACAGGCACTTTCTTTTGATAGTATTTGTCCAAACTAGATGAGTCTGTATGTTTATATAACTGTTCATCTGCTCTGACAATGAAAAGCTTATCAGACCAATCAGGTGCCACCCTACCACCCCTCTGCATGGTAGTTTTCTCTCCTGCCATGGGCTTACAGTAACAGGCCGCGATACAGGCCTAACACACTACTGTGGTCTTCCCCTCCATTCCATCATCGAGAGGAGGATAACCTTACTGGAAATACAGCATAGAGATGAGATGGTCAATCCGGGTCACGGCACCACTGTTGAGTTTCAAACCCTTCAGAAATCCAGGGAGCCAGCCTGTTGTTCTATACAATGATCTTTATTCGTTTACGCACAGGTATCAGACACCTAGCCAGCCCATGAGACATAGGGCTCACACAATTATATAGCTGTACTGATGCCAAGATTAGACCCAGCTCATACAGGACAATGTAACAGGTCATAACAGGTGTGACAAACACAACCATATAGGGATTAACAAGAATAGACAGAACAATGTTCTAAATGCAGTCAAAGTACCGGCACACACAATACAGTATATGTAACACAGATATAGCACTATTTAAAACAATAAATTCCTTCAATAGTAACTAATAAATCTTATCCAGAGTTTTCAGTATAAGCTGGTTTCGGCACTGCCCTCTAGTTCACATTATGCATAAATGTGTGTACACCAATACAAGCATCTTTCAGTAACCTATGTGAACATCTGTGCATCATGCTTACACATGTTCACAGATAAGTAGACGCAGAAGCATAATTTTGCCTTTAAATGAAGGACAGAAGGAATGCTAATTTTACAGATAGCGTTACTGTAAACTTTGAATATGTTTTATGCAACTCATGTCATTGATTTATTCCTGTTTCATAGACTAACCAAGAAGTTGGGCTACTGCGTGCATGTAAACACAGTTACTGTTCACTTAATATGTTTTTGTGCTTTTTTCTAAAGCTCGCTTGAACAGCTGCACTTTAATCTTTGATTTCAAATCTGTTAAGGCAGAAAATAACCAAAGTTGATGAATAGTAATGGGCTGCTGAGCAGTTGTTTGTTCTTGTGAAGCATTCGACCTTCCTTTCAGTTCAATATGCAGTGAAGAATGTGTGAAGGTATTGATTTGTTTTTCATGAGACAGTCTGTGTGTTTTAATGTGAGCAAGCAGTATTGGTCTTTCACATCCGGCCATAAAGAGAAAGGAATTGGCTGCAGTTTTATGATGGTCAGTCTCTTTCAGAGTGGCTGGACCGCTCTCTCTCTCACACACACACACACACACACACACACACACACACACATAAAGGGCTCATGGGTTTTTGTGAGAAAACTGGCCCAATCTCCACTCACCAGGCCATAAATAAGGCCAATGTCAGAATCTCAAAATGTTGTCTTTGGCTTTCCAATATGGAGAGACAGCTGTGGTGATCAGTAGACCATGTAAGATGAGAAAGGTATTGATTTTCAGATATTGAATAAATATGACCTTTACTCTTTGTTTGCTTGATATTTACATTGAGGGTTGTACAAGCTCAACCACAGACAACGGGAACCCAGCTACACCATCAAACTCAGGTTTGCTTGAAAAACCTTAACTTTTTGAGATTGTGTGGATGAACTGAACTTCCAGCAATTCAGTTACAGTGACAATTCAAAAATCTGTAACTGAAGGAATCAATCTGACAAATCTAACTGAATTTAGATTCAGATACAATTTATCCACAATAAAGTCAGAAGTATTTATTTATGTATTGATTTATGTATTTACTGTCCAGTCACAGTGGCCATTAAGTAGAAATGTAGAAAGATGCTATTGTTTTAGTAAAAAAAAAAACAAACAAACAAAAAACTACTGTCTATGGTAAAAGGCAGTGCTGAAATGACATAGGAAAAAAATGCAAAAAAAAAGATGTTTTATTATTTAAGTTTATTTTATTTTTATTTTATATTTTATTAAGTTTATTTATTTTATTTTTTTTACTCTCTTTACCTTTATTCCAGCTTCCATTCTTATCAGGAGACTCACTTTCAGTTTCTCAAAGGGGGGGAGTTGGGGGTTGGCAGGCCATTGTTCAGCTTCTTTATTTGATGTGTCTGTCTCCTTTTGTCAGTGAGGGCTGAAGCTTGATCTTCTCTTCTCTCTCAAAGACAAAAGCTGTTGAAGTGCTGACGGGGGCACTTTGGGTGTCTACCAGGTCTAACAAGGCTGTTCTTTATGCAAGTGGGCTATTTTATATTTAATTTTATATCTCCTCAGAGGTATCCCCTGAAAGATTAAGAACTTGTACCTTATAGCATTTTTGACTGGAAAACACAGTATTGTGTCTATGTCAAGCATTCACTAAAGTTGCACTGAATTAAAATCTCACATGAATAAATGATTTTACATCAACTCAATTATTGGTAATACAAGGGGCAAAATTGTGCTGATGTAATATATTTTATTCATGTATACACATGAGAATTCAGTGCACTTTTTCAGGGTTGGCTTAGGCTTATTTATCATGTATGCATCTGCATTGTCACTAACTATGTGTGTGATCCTCAGAAATGCACAGCCAAACTGGAATCTAATAATAAGTTCTGTAAGAATATTGAAATAATCAGCAGTCCTAGTGGCTGCAGCCCTGCATGTGTATGCGCTGCTGCTCAAGGTCCATTAAAGAGACAAGCTGTCAGGCTGCATTGCAGTGCATGAGTGAGCTGCAGATGGTTCTGTACAAAATGTGTGAAGAGATACGACAGATGTGAGAGTCCAGGGTTGTGAGGACCACTGTGACTGCCAGTGTTTACTCTGTGTTTACTCTGCTGGTGGACGCAGTGGTGGAATTATACAGGTAATCTGGTCTTGTAGTTTATACTCCATTTATAGGACATTTGCAAACGGTTTATAGTAAGTGGTCACAATATTTAGAGATGAATGCAAGATGTACACCTTAGTCATCCTGAAAAAAAACATCAAATGTACACGATTGCACCCTTCACCCAAAGTTTTCTGCTGGAGCCATGAAGCCAATGTAGCTTACAAGTAATGGAATGCAACCTCGCTGGTTTTACAGTTTTATGCAAACATTTAAATACCCCTGAGCAGATTGCATGCTTTATTGATTTAATAAGGGGAAAATAAGTTAACACACTCTCTACAGAGAGAACTCTCTAGAGTTAAATGTATTGGAAAGGCATAAAATGTAAAATGTGCCATAATATTTGCATAAGCCACATTTTTCAATGTTAACTTCAGCACATAGACAGTAATTATGCATCCAAGTGCATTGATGTGTTCCCTGTAGAGGATGTGTGGCTATTTCCAATTACAAAATCAACAAAACATACCATTTGACCAGAGGGCACACATTTTTACATATGACTGAAGCACCATGCAAACCCTGTGCCCAAATCATCACACACCTCAAACAGTAGGGCTGGCCCAAACAACATTTTATAGCCTTTAAACAGATGTTGACATTTCTGAACAAATGCCTGAATTTGCATTTTCACAATTTATGTTTCATAATTAAAGGAATATTTCAGCTCAAAATGTAACATACACTGTTTTCCACTTACCCCAGTTGAGGTTTATCATTTATAATCTACATCTGGGCTAAGTGGAAAATTGTGTTAATTTGATTTTGAGCTAAATATACATTTCATTATGAAACATAACTAACGATAATGTTGAGGATATGCATTCTCAGCCTTGCTCTTTAACCCAGTTAAATGTTTGTTTCATAATTAAAAGAATATTTCAGCTCAAAATCAAACATACACAGTTTTGCACTTACCCCAAATGCAATTTATCAGCCAAGATATGCTTAGTGTTTAAAGTTTGTTTCATTATTTTTGCTCTTGAGCTTTAAGGCTAATATCGCAGTTATACATTAGGAGTCAATAGTCACCCACATTTATTCAGTTAGTACATTCACAAAACTTCTCTCAAACTGCTCATCCTGCATCCAGCTCTTTGTTAAAGTGGTGCAGACTTGTTGATGTGGTTTAGGACACAGTATGATTCACTGTGAATTGTAAAAATTAACAAACTTTTACCATATAGCTGAACACTGTGGGACACTTTTGCAGGCATATGAAGGCTACCACGTTTCCATTCATAAGCACATAAATTAAAGAGTTATTTAAAAATTGACCCAAGTTATCAAAATCTGTGGCATCCATATGCCTGAGCGACATGCATGTATATTAAAGGGAGTCAACACTAGTTGTCTAAAGTGGCTAACAACTGCACAATGAGGTTTTGCTCATTTTTATAGCTCACAGTATGTCATACTATGTACTAAATCACATTCACCAGGCTGTGCCACCTTTATGAAAGCCATGATGTGGTCTGAGCAGGTTGAGAGAAATTTTAGGCTTGCATTTAGGCAAAATATTTGGGTGACTAATGACTTCTAGTGTTACCAACACTAAATCTGCATGGAAAAGGAGTATTTGATTTCATTAATGATTATCTTAAGTGTGGCTGTTACTGCAGTTCAAAATATATCCAGTAGCTTGCTATGGTGTAGTAATATGTTAATATTTTAGTGTACTTATAGTGTATATGGTGCAAATGAACTGAAATCAACCATACTGTGAGGCATGTCAGCAACCAAGTAAATAAGTAGATAAGGATCACTAAATCTACATACAGTACTTGAGCTGATTTATCAAATTTGTCATGTTTCTTCATTATACCAGCCTCTAATTGCAATTTTGCATTGAATAGTTTTCTTCATTCAATAATTTAAAGTGCTCCCACACGTGTAATTTGTTAATGCCCATCTGGAACATGGTGCAGTTTGTTACACTCTGACATGAGTTCATGTGAATGCCTGCCATGAATTTATGATGTGTTCTGAACTAAACCAGCTATCATTTATTTATGTCCATATACTAACAAAACCAAAGGGCTTTGCAAACATTTTGTGTTCTTAGCTACAGTTTTTGTGGCTTAAAAAAAGACCAAGCTTATGCAGCTCAGCTGTTTCCAACAGACTTGCTTAAGTCCATCCATCCATCCATTATCTTCCGCTTGTCCGGGGTTCGGGTCGCGGGGGCAGCATCCTAAGCAATGAAGCCCAGACCTCCCTTTCCCCAGCTACTTCCACCAGCTCTCCAAGGGGGATTCCGAGGCGCTCCCAGGCCAGCTGGGCGATATAGTCGCGCCAGCGTGTCCTGGGTCTTCCCCGGGGTCTCCTCCCAGGTGGACTCGCCTGTGACACCTCCCGAGGGAGGCGTCCAGGAGGCATCCTAACCAGATGCCTGAACCACCTCAGCTGGCTCCTCTCGACGTGAAGAAGCAGCGGCTCTACTCCGAGTCCCTCCCAGATGACTGAACTTCTCACCCTATCTCTAAGGGAGAGTCCAGACACCCTGCGGAGGAAACTCATTTCGGCCGCTTGTATTCGCGATCTTATTCTTTCGGTCATTACCCAATGCTTGCTTAAGTGTTTTTTGTTATTATATTACATACTGTTCTCTGTAAAAGTGGATGCATGGCTAAAAACATTGAGCCTGGTTCACTAATATTTTACTTTTTCAACTGTTTCCTTAAATGTTTTCTTGAAAAAGTTTCTGAGACAAATTCTATGTCAGATTCAAGATGTGTTCTTAAATCGCAGATGTGTTCTTACCTCTGTGCTCTTGAGTGTGTGTATACTCTGTTCTTACCTAAGAACAAATCACAAATAAGAAAACATTGGTGAATGTCAGGATCATCATAAAAATTGTATGGGTTTTAAGAAACATCATCATCATGACCATCATCGTCGTTGACCGCTTAATCCAGATAGGGTCCTGGTAGCAGTTGGGAGAGCAGTGAATCCCAGATGACCCTGTCCCCTGCAACTTCCTCCAGCTCATTCCCAGGGATCCCTAGCCGCTCCCAGGCCAAATCCCTCCAGCACGACCCCGGGGCCTTATCCTGGTAGGCCGTGCCTGGTAAACTCCCACCAGGAGGCATCCAGGGGGCATCTGAATCAGATGTCCAAACCACCTCGGCTGGCTCCTCTCAATGCGGAGGAGTAGCGGCTCTACTCTGAGCTCCTCCTGGATGGCTGAGCTCCTCACCCTATCAAATAGTGTGTAGCCCGCCACCCTGAGAAGAAAGCTCATTTCCGCCGCTTGTATTCGCAATCTCATTCTTTCGGTCATTACCCAAAGCTCATGACCATAGGTGAGGATCAGGATGTAGACCGACCGGTAAACAGACAGCCTCTTCCCACCACTCGTGAACAAGACTCTGAGATAATTAAACTCCTCCACCTGGGGCAAGTCCTTTCCCCTTACCTGGAGTGGGCATGCCATCCATTTCCAGGCTAGGACCATGGACTCAGATTTGGAGGTGCTGATCCGCATACCAACAGCTTCACACTCAGCTGCAAACCGCTCCAGTGAGTGCTGGAGTCAACCATGTGATTCAGCCGAAAGAACAACATCATCTGCAAACAGCAGAGATGCCACCCTCTGGCCTCCACACATAATGCCCTCCTGACCTTGGCTACGCCTTGACACCCTGTCCATGAATATCACGAACAGGAGTGGAGACAGGGCACAACCCTGCAGGAGCCCAACGCTAATACTGAAAGGGTCTGACTTAATGCTGAGTATACGAACACAGCTCTCACTCTGGGAGTACAGAGATCGAATGGCCCAGAGTAGTAGCCCCGGTGCCCCATACTCCCGGAGGACCTCCCACAAGATATCAAGGGGAACCCGGTCGTAAGCCTCCTCCAAATCCTCAAAACACATGTAGACTGGGTTGGCAAACTCCAATGCCCCCTCAACAATCTGCGTTAGGGTGAAAAGCTGGTCCAGGATGGAATGCGCATTGTTCCTCCTCAATCGGAGGTTCAACTATTGGTCAGAGTCTCCTTTCCAGCACCTTGGCATAGACTTTCCCAGGGAGGCTGAACAGTGTGATTCCTCGATAGTTGGCACACTGTGAAATGGAGCTTGACACACCAGAGGCTTCTGGCCCTGGCTCCTGTGAGGAAGGCATGTCTCCCGGATTAAGGAGTTCTTCAAAGTGCTCCTTCCACCGACTGACAATATCCTCATTTGAAGTCAGAGTTTCTCCACCCTTGCCGAATACAGCTTGGGCGCAGCCACCCCGACAACTCCTCAGTCACTGGACAGTTGTCCAGAACCTCCTTAAAGCCAGCCAAAAGTCTTTTTCCATGGCTTCGCCAAACTCCTCCCACGCCCTGGATTTTGCTTCTGCCACTGTTATGGCTGTCAACTTTTTCGCCTGTCGGTACCTCTCTGCTGAGTTGGGAGTCCTTCAGGCCATCCAGTCCCTAAAGGCCTCTTTCTTCAGCTTGACAGCCTCCCTCACCACTGGTGTCCACCAGGGGGTTCTTGGGTTACCGCCCTGACAGGCACCCACAAGCTTTTGGCCACAGCTATACCTGCCAGCTTCCACAATGGAGGTTTGAACAGGGTCCATTCAAGACTCCATGTCGCCTACCTCCCCCGGGACATGAGAAAAGCTCTCCCAGAGATGGGAGTTGAAATCATTCCGAAAAGGGTCCTCCAACAGTCGTTCCCAGTACACCCTCACTATTCGCTTGGGCCTACCGGGTCTGACGATCAGTTTTCCTTGCCATCTGATCCAACTCACCGCCAGATGGTGATCAGTTGACAGCTCAGCACCTCTCTTTACCCAAGTGTCGAGAACATACGGTCCCAAAACAGATGAAATGACAACAAAGTCATTTGACAGCAAAGTCAATTGACCTCTGACCCAAGGAGCTCTGGTACCACGTACACTTATGAACATCCTTGTGTTCAAACTTGGTGTTTGTTATGGACAATCCATGCCTGGCACAAAAGTCCAATAACAATTCATCATTCGGGTTTAGATTGGGCAGGCCGTTCTTCTCAATCACGCCTCTCCAGGTCTCCCAGTTATTGCCAACATAAGCATTGAAGTCCCCCAGTAAGACTATGGAGTCCTGCCCACTCGCTCCAAGAAGGCCAAATACTCTGACCTGTTGTTTAGTGCATAAGGACACACAACAGTCAGAGTTTTCCTCTCTGCGATTTTAATTCGCATTGAGGCAACACTCTCATCCACCGGGACAAACTTCAACTGCACGGCTGCCAGCCAGGGACTCGTGAGTATCCAGTGCCTCTCAAGTGCAACCCCTGAGTAGGAGGGGAACCAACACTGTGGGTGGAGGTGAGCCCAACTATATCTTGTTGGTACCTCTCAACCTCCCGCACAAGCTCTGGCTCCTTCCCCCCCAGTGAGGTTACATTCCACATGCCAAGAGCCAGTTTCTGCTGTAAGGGCCTAGGCCACCAAGGGCCCCCCGTGCAATCTCCCACTGCCTGTGCAGCACTGCACTGCATACCCATGCTGGTGGGTTTTTTGGATCACATTAGTCTGGATCTTCACTCCAGACCTGTTCGCCCTGGGAGACCCTACCAGGAGCATATTGCTCTCGACGACTTAGCTCTGAAGATCCCTAGACCACACAAGCCCTTCCGCCATGACAAGGCCCCGATCCAGGAAGGGTTTTTAAGAAACAATTCTTCTTAAAAATGGTTGGTGAATGTTTGCGAAGTAAAAAATTATAGCAGCAATCTTGGGTAACACTTGATGTTCTAGTAAATAAAAATACATCATTGGTCAGCAAGCTTAGCAATGTGTTATAAATGTACTGAAGTTTTAATAATTTAAGTCTTTGAATTAGTTATTAAACATTTGTTAAATAATTGGTTAATTAATTGTAAACTTGTGGCTGCAAGCATAATTGAAACAATGTTAATAAAGAAGTATGAACAGGAAATAATTATCTAAATTCACAAACTAAACATGAAAGTACTACAGTCAAAAAAAAAAACTACAATTTAACTACATTACCCACAACATTTCCAAATAAATGGGGATACTGTACAAAATGTAAATAAAAACAAAATGCACTAGTCGTATATTCGATAGTAAAAAGGTAAAAAGACAACATATCAAGATGGGGAGGAGCTCACCACTCTATGAAAGACAGCGTGGGCAATTAGTGCAACAATTCAAGAATAATATTTCTCAACAAAAAATATCAAAGAACTATTCATCATCTATGGTAAAGGTTTACTGTGGACCTCAGGTGGCACTGCATTAAAATCAGATATGATTCTGTAGTGGAAATGTCTGCTTGGGCTCAAGAATGCTTCTGAAAACCATTATCTGTGAACACAGCTAATCACTGCATTCACAACTGCAAGTTAAACCTCTACCATAAAAGAGGAAACCATATACAAATAGGATCCAGGAATTCTGCCACCTTCGCTGGGCCTGAGTTCATTTAAGATGGAATAAAATTATCACAAGAAAAATAAGTTTTAAACTGTTTGAAGTTGAAGTGTACTTCATATATATATATATATATATATATATATATATGTGTGTGTGTATATATATATATATATATATATATATATATATATACTGTGTAAAGATATAATTTAAGCATAAAAACACAAGTAATTGAAGCATAATTTAATAAAGCACCATTTTAAAAACAAAGTTAACATATGTTTTTAAGCAAACATTATTGTAGTACAGTGTTAACAGAAAATATTATCATAAAAAAGCACAGCAGTTATTTTTATAAAGTGTATCATCACTGATTGATGATATGGCCAAATTAGCCATGTACTTTAATATGATATTAGACCAATATCATATTAAAGTATATGGCTTTTTCACAAGGGTTGTTAGCTGGAACAGCTTTGTACCACCAGTGGAAAACTAAAGAAGCAATCTTAACACATCTAAGACGTCTTGGAAAGTTGGCTACATTTAGCACAATGCAGAATATTTGCTAAATGAATTGAAATCAGCTTTTTTTTAAAAGTATCTTCTTTTCAATAACAGTTCCAAAGAGTTTCCCCACAGTGTTACAGCCTGTGTAGTTGAGGTTGGTATATTCTAGGCTTGTGTGTCTTATTAACATTAAATGGACCCATTAGGCTGAAATTAGGCCTAAAATGAGGAACAGGGAAGGCAGGGAAAGTTTAATTACCTTTGAATTGGAGCAGGTCCAGGGCAATGCTTAGACAGATCATTTGTTGGTAACTATTTCACCGGCCATCCTGTGTGCTCTGGCCTTAAGATAACCCTCAGCAGAGTAAGTGAGCAGAAATAGGGGGAAATCTCAGTAGCCCTGTCAATAGAGCATGGGAGCACATCACTTCCTTAATCATGCGGATTGGCAAGCAGAGCGAATCGATGCCAAAGAGGGTTGGGGGATTGAGGGGTGATTGATTATGTAGTCGATGCACGCCTCAATCAAAGCACAAACCGGGGGAGTAATTAGAGGAAGAACACAAGAAGTGTGTAAGTTAAGATGTGACAGGTTATAGTGCTGCTTTAAATAAGCACAAGAGTCTGCTGGACATTGGATAGCATCCTATGGACTGGATTCGTTCATGGCAGCGGATCTCAGTTACAGGCTGGTGGACATGAATATGAAATTCCCACCAGGCGTAACCCCTAAGAGCAGTGTCAGAGAAGTGCAGGTGATCATTCATCCAATCCAGTTTGAAACCAACTACACTTCCATCATGTATATACTTTAATTAAATTGCAACTGCATTTATCTTCTGATCTTTTTAAAGCAATATCATGTGATGACCACATACACTATATTTCCAAAAGTATTTACTCACCCATCCAAATCATTGAATTCAGGTGTTTCAATCATGTCCATGGCCACAGGTGTATGAAATCAAGCACCTAGTCCTGCAGACTGCTTTTACAAACATTTCTGAAAGAATGGGTCGCTCTCAGGAGCTCAGTGAATTCCAGCGTTGTGCCGTGATAGGACGCCACCTGTGCAACAAGTCCAGTCGTGAAATTTCCTCACTACTAAATATTCTACAGTCACCTGTCAGTGGTATTATGATAAAGTGGAAGCGATTGGGAATGACAGCAACTCAGCCACGGAATTGTAGGCCACGTAAAATGACAGAGTGGGGTCAATGGATGCTGAGGTGCATAGTGCGCAGAGGTCTCTAACTAGAGAGCTTCATGGAATGGGTTTCCATGGTCGAGCAGCTGCATCCAAGCCTTACATCACCAAGTGCAATGCAAAGCATCGAATGCAGTGGTGTACAGCACCTCTACTGGACTCTAGAGCAGTGGAGATGTGTTCTCTGGAGTGACAAATCATACTTCTCTGTCTAGCAAGCCAATGGACGAGTCTGGGTTTGATGGTTGCCAGGAGAAAAGTACTTGTCTGACTGCATTGTGCCAAGTGTAAAGTTTGGTGGAGGGGGGATTATGGTGTGGGGTTGTTTCAGCGGTTGGGCTCGGCCCCTTAGTTCCAGTGAAAGGAACTCTTAATGCTTCAGCAGACCAAGAGATTTTGGACAATTTTATGCTTCCAACTTTGTGGGAACAGTTTGGGGATGGCCCCTTCCTATTCCAACATGACTGTGCACCAGTGCACAAAGCAAGGTCCAGAAAGACATGGATGAGTGAGTTTGGTGTGGAAGAACTTGACTGGCCTGCACAGAGTCCTGACCTTAGTCCGATAGAACACCTTTGGGATGAATTACAGTGGATAGTGTGAGCCAGGCCTTCTCATCCAACATCAGTGTATGACTTCACAAATGTGCTTCTGGAAGAATGTTCAAAAATTCCCATAAACACACTCCTAAACCTTGTGGAAATTCTTCCCATATTAAACCTTATAGATTAACAATATGATGTCACTCAATTTCATATGTGTGTGAAGGCAGACAAGCAAATTCTTTTGGCAATAAAGTCTATGAAAATAAAACACACCAAATCTTGAGAACTTGGTCTGAAGTTCTGGGTGGCTGGTAAAAGTTTGGTGAAAAATAACAAAATACTGTCAGTCAAAAACAATCTCCATAATACAGCAGGAAGAAAAATATTCTTAAATATTTATGTATTTTTTCCCCAGTAACTTCAAGTGGTCTGTTCATCACCTTTGCCTTCAGCAAGGCAGTTGTCATCTTGGAGGTGTGTTTGGGGTCATCATTGTGTTGGACAACTACTATGGAGTGCCATTTTCAAAGGGAGGGGATCATGCTCTGCTTCAGAATGTCACAGTACATGTTTCCCTCAATGAACCAGAGCTCCCCAGTGCTGGCAGCACTCATGCAGCTCCAGACCATGATGCTACCACCGCCATGCTTTCTTAGCTTTCTTGGCGTCAGCTTCAGAAGAGATGAGGGCCATCTTCCTGAGATGAGGACCATGCGGACCAAGTTGATGCAGGTCTGAGCACTAACAGGCTGACCTCCCACTTCTTCCACCTTTGCAGCAATACTGGCAGCACTTATGCATCAATTTTTTGAAGCCAACCTCTGGATATGACAGTGAACATGTGGACTCAACTTCTTTGGTCAACCATGGCGAGGCCTGTTCAGAGTGGAACCTGTCCTGGAAACCCACTGTATAACCTTGGCCACCGTGCTATATCTCGGTTTCAAGCCATTACCAATCTTCTTATAGCCTAGGCCATCTTTGTGGAGAGCAACAATTCTATGTCTCACATCCTCAGATAGTTCTTTACCATGAGGTGCCATGTTGAATATGCAGTGGCCAGTATGAGCGAATTGTACCCAAAACACCAAATTTAACAGCCCTGCTCCCCATTCACACCTGGAACCTTTGTAACTGTAACAAGTCATGTGACATCAGAGAGGGACAATGACACAATTGGGCACAATTTGGACACTGTGAGGTGTACTCACTTGTAATGGCAGCTATTTAGACATTAATGGCTGTGTGTTGAGTTTTTTCAGAGGACAGTAAATCTATACTGCTATACAACCTGTACACTGACTACTTTGATGTATATATGGTCAGAGACTGATGTTCAATGAGAGGGCCTGGCTCACAGTCTCTATTGAAGTTCATCCCCAAGATGTTTAGTGGCATTGAGGTCAGGGCTCTGTGCAGCTCAGTCAAGTTATTCTACACCAAATTTATCCAGTCATGTCTTTATGGACCTTGCTTTGTGCACTGATGCTGAGTCATACGGGAACAGAAAAGGGCCTCCTCCAAACTTTTCCCACAAACTTGGAACCATGCAATTGTTCAAAATGTCATAGTCTGCCGAAGCATTAAGATTTCTCTTCACTGGAACTAAGGGTCCTGAGCCGACTCCTGAAAACAACCCCATAGCATTATCGCTCCTCCACCAAACTTTACAGTTGGCACAATTCAGTCAGGCAGATAATGATCTCCGTGCATTTGTGAAACCCAGACTCATCCATCAGACTTTGACCAGATAGAGATACGTGATTTGTCAATCCACAGAATATGTTTCCACTGCTTTAGAGTCCAGTGGCGTCATGCTTTACATCACTTCATCTGATGCTTGGAATTGTACTTGGTGATGTAAGGCTTGTGTGCAACTGCTCAGCCATGCCATGAAGCTCCCAGTGCATAGTTTTTGTGCTGATGTTGATGCCAGAGGAGGTTTGAACTCTGCAGTTACTGAGTCAGCAGAGCGTTGTTGATTTTTATGCACTATATGCCTCACCACTCGGCGACCTACTATGTAACTTTACGTGATCTGACACTTCATGGCTGATTTGCTGTGGATGCTAAATGCTTCCACTTTTCAATAACATCACTTATAGTTGACTGTGGAAAATCTAGATGGCAAGAAATTCTCCAAACTGACTTGCAATGGTGGCATACTATTACAGCACCATGCCCAAATTCAGTAAGCTCTTCAGAATGACCCATTCTTTCACTAATGTTTGTAAAGGCAGACTGCATCGCTAGGTGCTTGATTTTATACAGCTGTGACAATGAGACTGAGTGAAACACCTGAATTCAATGATTAAGAGTTGTGTCTCAATACTTTTGTCCATATAGTCTACACATAATTCTTCATACCCAAATTAAACACTTTTAAGCTAATTTCTTAGTCAGGAAGACTGAAAACAGAAATTTCAGTGCTCTTGAGTAAAGCTTTAGTATTGTATTGTATTGCATCTTTTTTTTTTTTTGCATTATATTTTTTTGGACTGCCTGGGTGAACACCCCATCACGTGACCTGTCTGAATGGCTAGAAAGGAGCACTGAACTGAAATTGAATGCCGGCTGGCATCTGGGTGAGCATGGCAGGTCTCTCAGCCTGAACTGACAGCTTTGATCTCATAAAGTGAGATGCCTATACAAGTCTCTCGCCTATAGCAAAGACTACTGACTCTTCACTCTGCTATGGCTGTATTACATTGTAGCATGACGCATTCTTCAGTTCTTATAGTAGCTTCCCTTGAATAAGCTGCTAAATTGCTTTAATAACCTTCATCAGAGTTTGCATAAGGCAAGAAACTTCACTTTCATGTCATTTCATATGTCTGGTGTGTCTTGGTGGATTTTGTCTTGAGGAGTGATTATTTGTGTGTGGTGGAGGGTTTCATTTCAAAATCCAATAACTCCATATCAGTGTAAGAGGAAGGTAACATTTCATTGTGTCTTTAATCTTTCAACACAACAGAGGTTTCTCACTCCGTTGGTGTAATTCTTTGATTCTGATGTTTGAGGGACAGTTTAAGAGAACAATGAAAAGTTATATTAGCAATATTTTAGAGGGTTTCCTCTTTTTTTCTTCTCTAAGGACTATGCTAAATGGATATAGTTTCTGAAATGCATGTGGATGTTTAAACCTCAGTTTGTCCGTAAACTTGACAAGTAGTACTGGGCATTAAATTGTCTATGATGATATATTTGTACTGTGATATTGACACATCATTGGGATGTTGCAGGCACAATAATGCAGGTGTGATTTCAAAACTCCAAAAGTTGTGGACCAAAACTTTTGGTTCTAAAAATAATAGCTAAGCATGACTTTTGCCTGAATCTGACCAAATAATGCAGTCCTATACACTTCGGAAATCATCCTGCTGCTTTTATCAGCAGTCACATCATTAATCAATAGAAAGGAACCAGTTCCATCAACAGCCATACATGACCCACACCTTAACACTACCTCCATCATGTTTGACAGATGAGGTAGTATACATTGGATCATCAAGCAGCTTCTTCACTTCTTCATACTCTTGTTTTCTCATCACTGGGTGTGTTTACAGGCACTTAACAATCTGATAACTGCAGAAAAAATGTATTTTGTCCAGAATCTGATCAACGCGTTTACATGGTTGGGTAATTGGATAATGGAAAACTCCAGGTCTATATGAGTCAGGCAGTAATCCAACTTCAACTTTGCAACTGGCCAAAAGGTAATGTAAATGAAATGTAAAACTGTAAAACTCAAAAATGCCACAGCTTTAAAAAAAAAAAAAAAAAAAAAAAAAAAACATTGTGCCACTTTACCTAAAAATATGAACTTTTAGAAGATGAAGAATATTTAAATCATCAAGCATGTATTTGGTTTCAGCGTCACTCCAAAACTGTTTTGCTGCCATGTTGCAGCAACACTGCTTGCTTAATTCTGGTACCGCCATCTATTTTTACACAGCACAGACTGAGAAATCCGAAAGAAATCAGAGTTTATATGTACTGAGAAATCTGATCACTGAACTAAAATCCAGCTGTCTTTAGAAAATTCCTAATTGGATTTCTAGACCTTACCTTGATCTAAGAAATCAGAGCATGCTGTTTTCATGATGTTTTGAAAAATCGGATTGCTGCAGGAATACGATTATTGCTTGGATTATTGCTTATCATCTGTCGATTAGCCTTATTTTTTAGATGTGTTTTTGGTAAAGCGTATTCTGACATTCCTTTTTTTATTAATAGTTAATATCTTTTAGGTAAACCTTCTGTATTTACTCTGGCAAAGTCTTTTTTCACTGTTAACCTTGACATATATGACCTACTCAAGTGTATTCTTAATCTGGACAACTGTTGTGTTTGTATTGCTGTTGGTTGAATTTGAATCCAAATAAAATACCCATAGTGAATTAGCGATTGGTATATAAATCCCTTGTTGGCAGCCCATTCCTCTCTACTGCTCTTTTGCTTTCTTTTTGAAACACACAGCTATTTTTCTCTCTCCACACACAGACACCTACTCCTCAACCTGTAGTATCTGATGAAAGAGTTCTTTTTTGCTTTTCTACATTCTCTCATTGGATTTTGTCTTTCCTCCTGTGTATTTCTCCCTGCTTTCATGCTAGCCTGGACTTTTCAGCAATTGTCAGGCTTGTTTAAATATTTCATGCACAGAGAGGGAGTGAAACAAAGAGTGAGGAGGATAGTGAGCTGAGTGCTTGTTCTGTAAGTTTAGCATGAATTTCTGGGAAAACTGGGTCTAGTGAAGCACAATAGATGTGGTGTGTATGCCGTACCATCCTCTACTCCTCCTGAGTGCAGATGTTTTTCTGCTCTTAATTTAATAGTCTCAGCACTAGTTGTCCCAGCATAACTGCACCCAGGTGGATTAAACCATCCACATCCAGTTCTCCCTCTTATCAATCTCCTACGTGTTTCTTCTTGCTGCTAAAACATTCATGAAGACACACTAAAGCCTGCCCCATGAGGATTTCTTTCAGGTTTAACATACAATAATAGCAGTTAATGAATGGAATTGGCACCTGTGTGTCTGTGCATGTATACTTAGTGGCCATTTTATTAGAAACCCCTTCCTTGTAGCTCCACCTTGTGGGCATAGAGAGATTCTGGTTGCAAAGTTTCTGTGCATACAGCCTCTTTTGTCTGTATATATTAAAACCACCTCCTTGTTTCTATGTTCATTGTCCATTTTATCAGTTCCACTTACTATATAGGTGCAATTTGTAATATTACAGACTGTAGTCCATCTGTTTCTCTGCATACTTTGTTACTCTGTTCTTCAATGGTCAGGACCCCCACAAAGCAGGTATTACTTGGGTGGTGGATCATTTTCAGCACTGCAGTGATGTGACATGGTGGTGGTGTGTTACTGTATGTTGTGCTGGTATGAGTGGATCAGACACACCAGTGCTGCTAAATGATGATTGACTTCTGCTGCCAGTGCTACCAGAGGTAGGGAAGAAAACGTTCAAGTACAATTATGATATTTTGGTACCAATCTTGGTATTAAATTCAATTAAATTCATTAAAACTTCATTAGAACGTTTGGTACTGGACTGATGACCAATTGAAAAAAGCACAGTTTCAGAATTTCCGTTCAAAACGTTTCAATACTTGCAGTGGAAAATGGTGAATATGACTGAGGTTATATTAAAGGTAAAAAAAAAAAACATGTTTTGTTCCTTAATATAATAAATGAAACAGGATATTGGAGTGAGAATTAAATTAGGGATGGGACATTTATCATTAGGACTTGGTTTGACTGTGAAAAACACACATTACAAAAAGAACACTGGGCCATTCACCAATGTCTTCCTAAGATTCTTCTTCAGTTTGTTCTTGAGAAATGTCCTAAGCAGAAGTCTATGTCAGATTCATGATGTGTTTGCATTTTTGTGCTCTTGACAGTGTGTAGATTATGTTCTTATCTTAGATTAAATCCCACATAAGAAACCATTGGTGAATGTTAAATGTTAAAAAGAAATTTCTTCTAAAGAAAAGTTGGTGAATGAAGCCCATTGAGTCAGACGCAGACAGTAGTCTGCTGCCAATCATAAATGACTACTCACCTCCTGCAACTCCTCCAAGACTTGCATTGGGGCAGAGGAGCAAAATACTGGTATTCAGGAGGAGGCGGAAGCAGAGGAGGAAAAGAGGCACAGCATGAAAAGTTTGTACCAGAAGTTAAGCCATATGTTTTGAGCCTCTATATGCAGCTGGGAACTATGATGATGAAGGTGAATAGTAAGTGGGGTTGGTGGAACAAGGAGGGCAACAACTATAATTTTATTGGTTAATGTAATTTTTTTCCAACCCTGGTAGACAGTTATGTAACCAAACATCAGAAACCATTCAGAGGCAGGGCAAATGTCACTACACTAGAAGAAATGTGAATTAGATAACACAAAATATTGTGTTGTTAACATTTATTAGGAGTGGATCTCTGTAACTGTTTAATAAACAAAAAGATTAAAAGATTATTAATAACACATCAACAACGTATCCGTGAAGCATCAGTAATGAAGCCTCTGAATACATTGAGGTAAATTCTATTGATACATTACTTACATTAAGTAGATGTATTGTTAATATTTTACATCCATTACACAATACCTAACTTTACGCAACCTTACCAAAACCTAACCTGAGACTTCAGAAAACATAATAATAATAATAATAATAATAATTTTATTTATATAGCATTTTTCATGCAGGTGGCAGCTCAAAGTGCTTTACAGACAGGTGATAAAACATAGTTATAGAAGAGATCATTAGTATTTAATTAGAATCAGAAGAAAAAGAAGATTAAATTACAAAATAAAGATAAACACCACAGGACATTCATTTTTTTGTTAAATGCTAATTTAAAGAGATACATTTTTAGGTGCTTCTTAAACGTGAGCATGAGCTTGACTGTAAGAAAGATGGAATTGAGTTCCACAGTTTAGAAGCATTATAACTGAAAGAGGCCTCTCCATGTTTTCTGTATTTTACAGAGGGTATCTGTAGAAGGCCATTATCTGCAGATCCTAGATTACATGCCGGAACATAAACAGACAGACACGCTGTGATGTAAGCAGGTGCTAGGTTGTTTTGAGATTTAAAGACCTTGAAATCTATCCTGAAATCTATCCTGAAATCTATCCTGAATGATACAGGCAGCCAGTGCAGTTCCTTCAAAATGGGAATGATGTGATCTCTCTTTTTTTTTTCATCTCTTTTTCTCGTTTTTGTTAGGATGCATGCTGCTGCGTTTTGCACGAGTTGTAAGGGATGTGTAGTTTTCTTAGGAAGTCCAGTAGGAAGAGCACTACCGTACAGTAACAAATGCATGTACAAGTTTCTCTGCGTCGCTCTGAGATAGAAAAAGCCAAACTTTAGTGATACTTCTTAAATGATAAAAAGCTACTTTAGTGACCGTGTTTACATGTGGGATAAAACAGAGCTCAGAGTTTAACATCACACCCAAATTTCGTACTTCAGGTTTGGTATATGAAGCTAAAGAACCAAGTTTCTCAAAAATAATTTTTCTCTGAGATTCTGTACTTCTCACATACATTGTTTGATATTAGATACACATGTAGTTGTTTAAAGACTTAACTTAGAAAAGGTAGGTTTGAAATTGGTCTAAAATTATTTAGTATGGAAGGATCCATGCTACCCTTTTTTAGCAGAAGCTTCACAAAGGCAGTTTTAAAAGCATCTGGAAAAGCACCTATTGACAGAGAACAATTTATAATAGTCAAAGCATCATTGTGCACACAATCAAAACCATCTTAAGGAATGAAGTAGGAACAGGGTCAAGATCACATGTGGATGAACCTAATTTGTTTAAACTAGTGGTGAGCTCCTCATAGTAGATAACAGAAAAAGATGTCATTACTGATGTAGCTGGCTCATCAGGAACATTATAGGAGCTTGTTTGAGTCTGCTGAACTACACCCTGTAGAATCAGATCTATATTATTTTGGAAATTAATTGTGAACTCTTTACAGATTTTAGAAGATAAATCATCATTAAATGCACTAGCAGACAAGTTAGGGTTAATTAGTTGGTCTATGATGGATAAAAGGATTTTGGTATTATTTTTGTGTCTATTGATTACACTTGAGAGACTGTCTGGACATTTTTATAGCATTATTATATACTGAAATCTGGTCTTTGAGAATATCATAATGTACCTGCAGTGTAGTTTTCCTCCATAAGCACTGTGATTAATGTCAATTTCTCTTAAGCTGGCGTATTTCCAGTGCCATGTTAACATACACTTACGTGTCTGCTGATGCTACTCCTTACCCGTCTGTTGTCCAGTCAGGCCTGGTGAAGTACATTCACGTGTTCTCTTCTTCATGTCAGTTTATTTACATTCTGCAGAAATTAATGATTTACTCCAAGCATAAAGAAATGATAATGGCATATAAATAACAAAAAAAAGAGAGCTACTCAAATTTCTGATTTGACAATATTTATAACAAATGATAAGAAGTCTTAAAACAGGCTCGGTTGAATTTGAGATTTCATTACATAATCATCTAACAGTTGGAATCACATGTGGTATGTAATACAGTGCAAATGGATGAAGATGAAAACTGATGAAAGCTATGAAATGAATTACACTGGCGAGTCTGTGACAGTCCAATTATTCAGGCTCTCTCTGCTTTCAGCCAGGTACAAACTGCCCTGTCTGGTTTCATATATGCAAGATAATCGAAGATAATGTTTGCCTATATGTTTTCAATGAGACTTTCCTTTAATTATATTGTATTGTTCAAATTCACTGCCTTGGAGCCACACCGCTGGCAGACTGTGGGTGCCACACGGCTCCTATTTTATATTGAAAGGTAAAATTGAGTGCTTTGGTAGCAATAATGAATAAACATGCATGAAATTACGTGGTTAGTATTTACAGAATTGGACAAATAGGGTGACAGGGCCTCTCCCAGAAGGTTATCCCTGCTTGAAATGAGAGAATGCTGTATAATGCTTTACAAAATCCCAGAGAACTGTAATATTATTTATCTGCACATTTTTAAATTAAAGGAAGACAGACTATCATGCTTGGGCATATTAGTTATTAATATTGCAGCCTATATATTTGCTTATTCTGACTGAAATACACTAAAAAAGAAGTATTTTGTACATTTTGTGATGCATTGATTTCTAAAAACATGTTTTCAAAATAGACAACATGTTAAACATTGAGTACTGAGACATATACACTATATTTATAAAAATATTTACTCACCCATACAAATAATTGAATTCAGGTGTTCCAATCACTTCCATGGCCACAGCTGTATAAAACCAAACACCTAGGCATGCAGACTGCTTCTTCAAACATTTGTGAAAGAATCGGTTACTCTCAGGAGGACATTGGATAGCATCCTATGGACTGGATTCGTTCATGGCAGTGGCTCTCAGTTACAGGCTGGTGAACACTAATATGAAATTCCCACCAGGCATCAGAGAAGTGCAGGTGATCATTCATCCAATCCAGTTTGAAACCAACTACACCTCCATCATGTAAATACTTTAATTAAATCGCAACTGTGTTTATCTTCTGATATTTTTAAAGCAATATCATGTGATGACCGCATACTGTACACTATATTTCAAAACGTATTCACTCACCAATCCAAAGTATTGAATTCAGGTGTTCCAATCACTTGGACATCACATGGCCACAGGTTTCAAAAAATAGATGCATGAGTGCTGCCAGCATTGCTGCAGAGGTTGAAGAAGTGGGAGATCAGCCTGTCAGTGCTCAGACCATATGCCACACAATGCATCAACTCAATCTGCATGGCCGTTGTCCCAAAAGGAAGCCTCTTCTGAAGCTGATGCACAAGAAAGCCAGCAAACAGTTTGCTGAAGACAAGCAGTCCAAAAGCATGGATTACTTGAACCATGTCTTGTGGTCTGACAAGACCAAGATAAACTTGTTTGCTCAGATGGTGTCCAGCATGTGTGGTGGCGCCCTAGTGAGGAGTACCAAAGACAACTGTCTCTTGCTTACAGTCAAGCATAGTGGTGGTAGCATCATGGTCTGGAGCTGCATGAGTGCTGCTGGCACCAGGGAGCTGTGGTTCATTGAGGGAAACATGAATTCTAATATATACTGTGACAGAGCATGAGCCCCTTCCTTGAGAAACTGTGTCGCATAGTAGTTTTCCAATACACCTCCAAGATGACAACTGCTGAAGGTAAAGGTGATGGACTCGCCAAGTATGTCTCCAGACCTAAACCCAATTGAGCATCTGTAGGGCATCATCAAGTGGGAGGAGGAGGAGCCCAAGGTGTTTAACATTCCTCAGCCCTGTGATGTCATCATGGAAGAGTAGAGGATTCTAGTAGCAACTTGTGCAGCTCTGGTAAATTCCATGCCCAAGAGAGTTAAGGCAGTGCTAGATAATCATGGTGATCACACAAAATATTGACACTTTGAGCACAATTTGGACATGTTCACTTGTGTTGCCAGCTATTCTAACATTAATGGCTGTATGTTCAGTTATTTTGAGAGGACAGTGAATCTATGTTGTTATACAAGCTGTACACTAACTACTTTAAATTATAGCCAAATTTAATTTCTATAGTGTCATCCCATGAAAAAATATAATAAAATATTTACAGAAATGTGAGTGGTGTACTCACTTTTGTGAGATACTGTATACATGCCCTTCCTCCATGCTTATATCCAGTGACGTAAGATCTTGAGTGATTTTTTTTTTCTACTTTGCGCAATTAAGCTGTTAGAATTTTCTTTTAATTAGGATTAAATTAATAATAGATTTTTTTTCCTCTGCAAAACTTATTTCACGTTATATTAGTGAATAATTTTTTGCTCTACTAAATGTATTTAAACTGCTTGTTCATCTCAGTAGGCTAAGTATGACTGCACATGCATATAAAACAGGAAACTTTTTTTGTACACCTTATAATGTACATCTGCACTGCAGAACCTGAAATAATGGGTGAAATTCTTTCTTTTCTTTGGCTTCCTCCTTATTCCCCTCCAAAATCACTTGAACCCTTTTACCTATCAATGGCAGGCCACGTCCGCCGGCTCAGACAGCCGGCCCTCAGGGCTCTGAGAGATTGGCTCCTCTGGAGCTGGCCGATATGGACTGCTGCCCAATTTCCTTCGGCTAATTAGCTTTGCCGCCATTTTCCCTTTGCTTCAACCTTATCGGAACAGGAGACACGTCTGTTCTTCATCCGTCCTCATGTCAGAGCGGAAGAGCAGCGAGGATGACCCATGTAGCAGTGCTGGCTCGAGGATTAGAGGCTACTTTACTCTGTGTGTGTTATTGTTTGTTTATGGGAACTGTTATTAAAGTTAAAAGTCAAGAGGGTCACGTGAAGAATAAGGTCTACTATGAGGTCTTGGTTTGATTTTCCTGAAGTGCTATTCAGCTGGGAAAAATAAATAAATAAGGAAATAAAAAATAAGCATTGCAAGATGTGGAAAGGCCACTGAAAGAGAGTGAGAGATGGAAGTGGATGTTTCAGCATCTCCAAGAGTCCAGTACTTGATGATTATCAGCACAAACACTGGCCTTTGCCATCTGTTAAACAGTGTCAGTGTGTGGGTGACTCTCTTCACACAGCCAACTCCAGTTTGACAAAATCAAATAGTTGGAAAATAGTTTGACCCATGACTTGCAATCATATGTAACTCTTAGCTGTAAATTATAGCCAAACACATGCCGGCAGTGACAGAATTTCAGTCCTTAAAAAGGTAGAAGTAATTCAGATAAATAACCTACCTACATTGTATATATATATATATATATATATATATATATATATATATATATATATATATATATATATATACAGTGCCCTCCATAATTATTGGCACCCCTGGTTAAGATGTGTTCTTTAGCTTCTAATAAATTGAGGGTTTTTTTAAATAATATAGGACCACGATGGAAAAAAGAGCAAAATCCAACCTTTATCTCAAGTGCATTTATTCAGTAGGAAAAAAATCCTACATTAAGAAATAATTGTTTAACATCAAATAATGTGTGCCACAATTATTAGCACCCCTGATGTTAATACTTTGTACAACCCCCCTTTGCCAACAAAACAGCACCTAATCTTCTCCTATAATGTTTCACAAGATGGGAGAACACAGAAAGAGGTATCTTCGACCATTCCTCTTTGCACAATCTCTCTAAATCATCCAGCGACCTGGGTCCTCTCCTCTGCACTCTCCTCTTCAGCTCACCCCACAGGTTTTCAATGGGGTTAAGGTCTGGGGACTGAGATGGCCATGGGAGGAGCTTGATTCTGTGTGTGGTCAACCATTTCTGTGTAGATCTTGCCATATGTTTAGGGTCATTATCTTGCTGAAAGACCCAGTGACGACCCATCTTCAGCTTTCGGGCAGAAGCCACCAGATTTTGTTTTAAAATGTCCTGGTATTTCAAAGCATTCATGATGCCATGCACCCTAACAAGGTTCCCTGGGCCTTTGGAAGAAAAGCAGGCCCACAGCATCACTGATCCTCCCCCGTATTTCACAGTGGGCATGAGGTGCTTTTCTGCATACTCAGCTCTTGTGTTACGCCAGACCCACTTACAGCATTTGTTGCCAAAAAGCTCTATCTTTGTTTCATCTGACCAAAACACACGGTCCCAGTTGAAGTCCCAGTACTGCTTAGCAAACTCCAAACGTTTACGTTTATGATTGTGAGTGAGAAAAGGTTTTTTCCGTGCATGCCTCCCAAACAGCTTGTTGGCGTGTAGATAGCGTCTGATGGTTGTTTTGGAGACTTCGTGACCCCAAGATGCTACCATTTGTTGCAGTTCCGTAACAGTGAGCTTTGGAGAACTTTTTATTTCTCTTATCATCCTCCTCACTGTGCGTGGTGGCAAAATAAACGTGCGTGATCGTCCAGACTTGTTTACCACTGTTCCAGTTTTTTTAAACTTCTTAATAATTCCTCTGACAGTAGATACGGACAGGTGTAGGTGAGTGGCTATTTTCTTGTAGCCATTGCCTGACCTGTGAAGGTCAACACACATCTGCCTTACTTGAATGCTATGTTCCTTTGTCTTTCCCATGTTGAAGAGAAATGGCCTCTGTGTCACGTCATAATTATACCCCAGGGAAACAGGAAGTTGTGAATTGCTAATTAAATGTTCCTACATACTTTGATTAACTTCGTAAACTACTGTAGAAGTGACAGAAATTCTTTAATTACATTTATTTCCTAAGAATTGTTAGGGGTGCCAATAATTGTGGAACAGGTGATTTTATGAAGAAAAATTATTTCTTAGTCAGGGATTTTATTTTCCCCCTAAAACTCTACTTGAGTTAAAGGTTACATTTTTCAACAATTTTCAGTGTGACAGTATGTTTCCACAATAAAAACTGAATTTATTTTAAGGCTTTTGACACATCTTAACCAGGGGTGCCAATAATTATGGAGGGCACTGTATATATAATTACATTTTTTTGGTGTAAGTTGTGCTGGTAGGAGTGGATCAGACACAGCAGTGCTACTGGAGTTTTGTCCACTCACTGTTTACTCTATCAGACACTCCTACCTTGTTGGTCCACCTTGTAGATGTGAAGTCAGAGACGATAGCTCATTTGCTGCTTCACAGTTTGTGTTGGACGTATTCTGGTCCTTCACAGGTCACAGGATGCTGCCCACAGGACACTGTTAGCTGGATATTTTTGGTTGGTGGACTTTTCTCAGTCTAGCAGTGACACAGTGACACAGGTGTTGAGTGATCCTGACCACTGGAGAACAGGGTAAAGGTGGGCTAAGAAAGTATGCAGAGAAACAGATAGAAGTACAAAGTGCATGTCACGATTGGTCCCTCCCGGTCATCCATGTGCTTTTGTTTTGGTTTTGGTCTGGTCCATGTGCTTTTATTTTGATTCCTTCCTGGTCCTGCCCCCTTGTTTCCAGACCCTGCCCTTGATTGTTTTCACCTGTTACCCTCTTGGCCACCTGTGTCTCGTTACCTGTCCCTGTATTTAAACCTGTGTTTTCCCTAGTCTCTCTCTGGTCTTTGTTTGTATTGTTTGAAGCGTATTGTTTGATGTGTATTGTTTGACATGTAGTGTTTGAAATTGTTTTGGATTGTAGTGTTTGGTAGAATTTATATTGTTTGATATTGTTTGGTGTTTGTTTATTCCAGCCTCCATTGTGTTTTTTTCTGTTTTCCTTTTTGTCATGTCTGTTCCCCGCTCTCTCCATGTTGGTTCTCTGACCCTGGACCGTTTTGCCCCTGATTATGGATTTGCCCTTAATAAATCTTGCTTCTCTATGCATATGCATCCGCCTCATCATCGCTCCCCCACGTTACAGTGCACCTATATAGTAAGTGGAACTGATAAAATAGATAATGAGCGTAGAAACAAGGAGTCATAATGTTATGCCTGATCGATGTATATTTTTGCCTACTTCTGTAAAGTCACTTTTTTTGGCTCTACAATTTCTGGATCTAACATCACAGGGCTGTAATAGTGCAAATATAGTGCATAACACTGGAAACAGTAAAACAAGTGGAAGGCGAAGGCCATTATAGAACTTAGAGTCCGTGACTAAGATTCTGGCAGGTTACTGGTCGCTCTGTCTTTTTTCCTCTTTTTTTTATGATTGTTTACCCGCTGATTGTGGCAAATGACCGTTTGCAGGCTGCTGTCATTTCACACCTTGTTATGATTTCATTTAGAGAAAAAAACACCACATTCTGGATGGCTTTTTGCAGAGTTTCAAAGAACTTTCAATCAATATCTCTGTCCAACAGGCGTACAGACAAAAACCCATTATTTTTTATCATACAGCTGGAAAACGAAAGCTTTCAAAGAAAATGACCGAAAATAAACACAGGCGCTGCCTTCTTCTTCCCTTTTTTTCATTGAAAAAGCTACCATCTTTCTATTCAGAAATTCTGTTCCACAGCTTTATGGCTATAGAATAAATTATTCAGCAATGCACATCCTCAGCAACAGGTATGAATAGTCATGGGTGTTGATATCATAATAATTATCAACGTTTTGCCATGTAATAAATAAAACTTGAGCTTGTTGCTAAACCAGAGTCTTTATCGCTCCAGAGAAATATATTTAAAGGATTGTCTTTTTTATCTACTACTCTGTGTCTTTTTGTACAATGAGGCATGCACACATCAAGGCAGCGAGGGAAGCCGTGAGTGATGGGCACTGACAAACAGGCACTCCCTAATGCCCATCTAATGTATTTCCAGCTAATGCCTCGCTCCAGGGTTTCTGGTGTGAGCATATTGTGCATGTGAGAAACCGTCTTAAGAACAGTGGAAGGGAATGTAATGCTGTGCACCATTAAAATTTGATTTGTCAGATAAGTGACACGGCTTTGCACATCTCCACCTTGCTGACTCTCATGTGGACCATCAGCCACTCTGATTCCCTTTCCAATGCAAATTGATTTTAGCATCTGTGTCCACTGCTTGTGGACATCATTATTACATTATGGACCCCATGCTGTGCCCTCTTGCTTCATTGCTGTTGCCAGTTTGTTCTGTGGTAAGCTGCAGCATTTCTGCTTGTGCTTCTCACAGTCCTGGCTGGTAGTGTAGTGGGTTTTGGTTGGCTAACGTGCGTGGTCTGAGCTCTGGCATATTCAGTCTTCTCCGTCATGTCCACGGCCGGTGTCCAGAGCTTTTGTTTTTGGCCTCCAGTCGTGCTGTTCAGTTTTGTTTTTTACGCTCTGGCAATGTTTAAATACTCATGAACTGAACTTAAACACCTCGACTGCCATGCGCGCTTGGATTCCGCATCATATAATCTCTGCCGGACACTTGGGATTGCTTGACGCCCACGTTACATCCACTGCTCAAAAAGAGGACCCTCATTTAGTTTTGGCTGTGATGGCAATGATGCATGGATCCCGACTATATGGACATATAATCGTGCTCGCCAGCGTGACACTAAAGCCATCCATGGAGTAAATCATGGCCATCTCCGTCCACTTTCAAAACTGGTTGAACCTTCTCTTCCCAGCGGTCGCTGCTTTAACCTCGCCCATCTTAACGCATGATCCATAACCAATAAAGCCTCGTTAATCAACGACCTCATCACCCAGAAAAACGTCTATATGCTTTTTCTTTCGGAAACCTGGCAACAACCTGGTGACTACTGATATTTAAACATGCTGACGCCCTCAGGCTACAGTTATCTCTCAAAACCCCGACTGAAAGGAAGAGGAGGTGGTCTGGCTGTGGTTCATCATTCCGGGTTAACGTTCAAAGAACTTTCTCTATTCAGTACTACAACCTTTGAATATATTGTCTTGAAGGTGGTTTCCTCCTCACCTTTACTGTTCCTGTTAGTCTATCACCCTCCCAAAACCAGCTCCTAAATTCTTGTCTGAGCTTAATGAACTCCTCACAATCATGTCACCTCTTTGCTCTGTCATAATTGTGCTTGGTGACTTCAATATCCATTACCAGCCATTAGGGGTGTACTTCTGGTGCCGGTCCCAAGCCCAGATAAATGGTGAGGGTTGCGTCACTAAGGGCACCCGGCGTAAAACTTGTGCCAAAACTATCATGCAGATCACAAATATGATGAGGGAGGTGCACACAGGTGGATTATATCCTTAACAGGAGATGCCACCTAAAGGAGATTGGAGATTGTAAAGTGGTACCAGGGGTAAGTGTAGCAAGGCAGCATAGGGTGGTTGTCTGTAGAATGAGATTAGAAACAAAGAAGAGGAAGAGAGTGAAGACAGAGCCAAAGATTAGATGGTGGAAGCTGAAGGAGGAGGATGGTTGCAGGCAGTTCAGGGAAAAATTGCAACAGGCCCTTGGGGCAGTGAGGAGCTACCTGAGGACTGGGAAAATACAGCTAAGGTGGTGAGAGAAACTGGCAAGAATGTGTTGGGTGTTTCGTCTGGTCAGAGGAAAGAAGACAAGGAAAGTTGGTGGTGGAATGTGAGAATTAGAGTATTCAGAAGAAGAAGGCAGCTAAGAAAAAGTGGGATAACCAGAGAGATGAAGGAAGTAGGCAGGAGTACTGTGAGGCTAGTCGCATAGCAAAAAGAATGGTGGCAAAGGCTCAGACCTATGATGAGCTGTATGAGAGGCTGGACAGTAAAGAAGGAGTAAAGGACTTGTATCGTTTGGCTAAACAAAGAGATAGAGCTGGAAAGGATGTACAGCAGGTTAGGCTGATAAAGGATAGAGAGGGAAATGTACTAGTGAGTGAACAGAGAGTGTTGAGTAGATGGAAGGAGTACTTTGAAGAACTAATGAATGAGGAAAACGAGAGAGAGAGGAGGACAACGGGGGGAGAGATAGTGGATCAGGAAGTGCAGAGAATTAGTAAGGTAGAAGTGAGGGCAGCTTTAAAAAGGATGAAGAATGGAAAGGCAGTTGCTCCAGATGACATACCTGTGGAGGTATGGAGATGTTTAGGAGAGAAGGCAGTGGACTTTTTAACCAGGTTGTTTAACAAAATCCTGGAGAGTGTGAGGATGCCTGATGAGTGGAGAAGCAATGTATTGTTCCCCATTTTTAAGAACAAGGGTGATGTGCAGAGCTGCAGTAATTACAGAGATATAAAGTTGATGAGCCACATCATGAAGGTATGGGAAAGAGTTGTTGAAGCAAGGCTAAGGCAAGAGGTTCAGATCAGTGAGCAGCAGTTTGGTTTCATGCCCAGAAAGAGTACCACAGATGCAATTTTTGCATTGAGAGTGTTGGTAGAGAAGTACAGAGAAGGTCAGAAGGAGCTACATTGTGTCTTTGTGGATCTAGAGAAGGCATATGATAGGGTGCCAAGACAGGAATTGTGGTACTGTATGAGGAAGTCAGGTGTAGCTGAAAAGTATGTTAGGGTGGTGCAGGACATGTATGAGGATAGTGAGACAGTGGTGAGGTGTGCAGTTGGAGTGACAAATGGTTTCAAGGTGAAGGTAGGGTTACATCAGGGATCAGCTTTGAGCCCCTTCTTGTTTGCAATGGTGATGGACAGGTTGACAGAGGAGGTCAGGCAGGAGGCTCCATGGACCATGATGTTTGCAGATGACATTGTAATCTGTGGTGAGAGTAGAGAGCAGGTGGAAGAGAATCTGGAGAGGTGGAGGTTTGCACTAGAGAGGAGAGGAATGAAGGTAAGTAGAGATAAGATGGAATACATGTGTCTGAATGAGAGGGAGGCAGGTGGAAAGGTGAAGATGCAAGGAGTAGAGGATCTTAAAGGTGGATGACTTCAAATATCTTGAGGTGAGGAAGAGGGTGCAGGCAGGATGGAGTTGCTGGAGACGGGTGTCAGGGCTGATGTGTGACAGAAGGATAGCAGCAAGATGAAAGGGAAGGTTTACAAGAGCTGAGGTGGACGGAGATGAAGATGCTGAGATTTTCATTGGGAGTGACAAGGATGGACAGGATTAGAAATTAGTAGATCAGAGGAACAGTGAAGGTGGAGCAGTTTGGAGATAAAGCCAGAGAGGCCAGGTTGAGATGGTTTGGACATGTGTTGAGGAGGAATAGTGGGTATATTGGTCAAAGAATGTTGGAGATGAAGCTGCCAGGTAGAAGGAGAAGAGGTAGACCTCAGAGAAGGTTTATGGATGTAGTGAAGGTGGACATGGAGATGGTTGCTGTGAAAGTAGAAGAGGCAATGGATAGGGCAAGATGGAGGCAGATGATCCGCTGTGGCGACCCCTAAAGGGAGCAGCCGAAAGAAGAAGAAGAAGACTTCAATATCCATGTTGATACTGAATGCTCTTTCACATCTGAGTTCCTTTCAGCTTTAGAGTGTTTTAACTTGATGCAGCATGTTGATTTTCCAAATCACACTCATGGTCATATTCTTGATTTACTCTGCTCTACTGGTTTGAATGATATCTCTGTCTCTGGTTCGGTTTCTGGTATCTCTAACCATAAGCTCATTGAATGTACTTTTCATATTTCTACTCCTCCCCCCCCTGTGAAAAAAATCTGTTGTCTATCGTGATATTAGGTCTGTCAATCTCAATGTTTGCTGCTTCTCTTCAGTCTTCAGCCCTGTCTGACCTACATAACCTATCATCCCCTGAGAGCATGGTTTCTCTCTATAATGACACTGTCTCTGGACTGCTTAATGATTTTGCCCCTTTTAAGAATAGACCCCTCCCTGTGTCCGCTCCTGTCCTTGGTTCACCCCTGAACTAAGGGTACTGAAGGCCTTTGGTCAGCGTCTTGAGCACCTTTATAAAAAACCTAGCCTTACTGTCCACTCTCTACTTTACAATCAACACACCCACAAATATAGGGATGCCCTTAATACTGCCTGCTCCAACTACTACTCCTCCATCCACCTGTATCAGCGTGCCCCCATTCACCTGAGCAATGTCAGGCTTTTCTACATTTTTTAGACAAGAAAATTAATCAAACCTATAGCCTCTTTCCTTCTGTTTCCCAGCCATTCTCCTTTACAGATTCTCCTTCTTTGAACACAAAGCTAACTTGTTTCACACCTGTTGACTCCTTTTCTGTCTCTGAGCTAAAGTAATGGAAAGAGTGGTTGCTTCCCAACTCCAGAAATTTCTGAGTGATAATGCCCTCTATGAGCCATTCCAGTCTGGTTTCCGTACTCACCACAGCACTGAGACAGCTCTTCTGCAAGTTGTTAATGATCTTCTCCGGTCTGCTGATAGTGGTTCTCTCAATATTCTCCTGCTCCTTGACTTAAGTGCAGCTTTTGATACTGTTAATCATGATGTTCTCATTTCTCGTCTTTTTTCTATTGGCATCACTGACACAGCCCTGCAGTGGTTTAGGTCATATCTTACAGACAAGACACCAGTTTATTACATTAGGCCCACATAAATCCTCCTCTCCTGTTAGATGTGGTGTCCCGCAAGGCTCGGTTCTTGGACCCCTACTTTTCTTAATTTCACCCCTTGGGCAGTCTGATAAAGATGCCAAAACTCTGGTTCATGCCTTCATTATGTCCCGCATTGACTATTGTAACTCCCTCTTTGTTGGTCTCCCTGTAAAGTCTATCCAAAAGTTACAGTACATTCAGAACTCTGCAGCTAGAGTGCTCACCCACACTAAGCTTTCAGCTCATATCACCCCCTTTCTCTCCCATCTACACTGGCTACCGGTCCTGTCCCGTATAAAGTTTAAAATCTTACTTCTCACTTTCAAAGCTTTACATTACCTTGCTCCCCCCTACCTCAGAGAACTACTGACCTCTTACACTTCCTTTCACTCTCTCAGATCTTCTAGCAATAACTTACTTGCTGTTCCACGCACCAGACTTTCCACCTTGGGAGGGAGGTCCTTAGTGACATGGCCCCCAAACTTTGGAATTCTCTTCCTCAATCCCTCAGGGACTGCTCTTCTCTTTCTTCATTTAAATCTGACTTAAAGACTTTTCTGTTTAGTGTACATTTTTCTTCCTCCTCCTCTGTATAGTGTTTTTTTTGTTTGTTTTTTTTTTGCTATGTGAAGCGACCGTGGGTTTGTGAAAGGTGCTATATAAATGTAATTTATTATTTTATTATTATTACTGCTTGTGAGACTTTTTTTTTGTTTCTCAACTAAGGCTTGAACTGAAGATAGATGAAGAGAATAAAGGTGTTGGAGAGGCACAAACCACAAGACAGACATCGATATGTATTTGGATGAGCTCCAGCTAAGCACAGGAATAAAAGCTCCTGAAGCCTAGAACATAATATAATGGTGGTCCCCACAATATTGTTTCAAAAGATGTATCATCAACCTTTTCTTCATTAATTGAAATGGTCACTATATAAAGTAAATGTATATATATATATATATATATATATATATATATATATATATATATATATATACATTTTTACATACAAATATAACATTAAACCAAAGTAATACATCTAATAAATAGCAGCTTCAGATAATATGGTGCAAAATGTACATTTCAAGTGAATATGCATAACACATTAGCATAAACACAAATGTAAAAAATTCAATGTAGAGATTCATCAAGTTTTCTTTCACTGTATAAAAGAAGCTCCATGCTGTCTTTATTGTTAGATGCAATATGATCATTTCTGAGCAAGCATGCACACACATCCAGTACACAATTAACATCACTATGGACAGATTTATCATTAATAATAGGCCACTTTTACATATTTTGGAACAGCATAGTGGGAAACATCTCTGCCTTCCATGCTGTAGGCTGGGGTTCAAGCCCTGCCTGGCCAAACATGCTAAACATTGCTTTTGATGAGCCTAGATTGCTAATATTGACATAACTATTCAACAAACATAGCAGATGTGATTTGTCATTACCGATTTTGTTCAGTAATATAAGTCACAAACATATCATGGTAGATCTATCATGACAGATTATGTTGAGTATAATTGACAGGTTAAATCATGATAGCTGACAAGATTACACTGTAAAAAGTAAATATATGCAACATGATAGTTAACGGTAATAGTAACATCACACTTTTAAAGCCATTACACTCTGAATGCGATACTAAAAAGTGACATGAAAATGCAAAATATTTAGACATTATCTTTTTTTTTGCTCTAGAAAAGAGAATAATTTTGTTAATTATGTTGTTGTATGTCAAGCAAAGGTTTTTGATATGTGTTTCTTGTGTTCTTCAGGAGGTGGGTTTAGTTCGTGTACGTTGGTGGTCAACATGAGGTGAAATGTATGACTAGTGGTGACCTCCTCTGTGAGTTCAGTGCTTTGTATGTGCCTTTCTGTCCTGGTGTTTCATAAAGAGCACTTTTCATAGTGGAATAATGGCCTTTTCCTGTGTCATACTCAATGACACTGGGGTACTTCCCATTTTGGAAAAGCGAAAGTAGTGTAGAGATCTTCATAGCTTAATAAAAAAATTTCAAGAAACAGCTTAAACTTAGAGAAAAAGTTCTGGTTGCCAGGGCAGAGCCCATTTGTCAGCTTGGTTGTTGCCATGCCAATGCTCAACAAGACCATGATTTCTCAGAGAGTGCATTTAACCTTAGAAAATAAAAGTAGAAACAGTTAATAAAACTGTTAATAAGGGTTAATAAAATAAAAAATCATAAATTCACAGATGTGACAAGCACATATCATGAGCACCAAAATGTCTGGTTGCATGTATTTAAGGACCACTGCTCTTCAACAAGGATTCTGCCTGTTTTTGTTTTTGAGAAGTGGGTTTTATTGGAATATGTGTATTCCTGTATTCAGGAGAAGACCTTCAAGAGCATCACTGTTGTCTGTTTTGCTATAGTAATGCACAGGGGTATATAATAGGGCATGTTCATCCTGTTTGCCAGATGCACTTTATGCCTCTAAGAGGATGGAGAGTAAATGTTGAAGCGGGCTTTCTCATCCAATCCGCATCTCTGCCACTCTCTCAAACAGTGCACTTTCTCTTTTGGTAAATAGCACCAAGCTCACACAGCCGGTGTGCACTATTTATAGCCTTTTTTCTGGCCTGGTGTGTTCTACTGTGCTCTCTCATGCATTTCAAAAATGGGGTCAAAATGGGGGTCAAGCACTTTCAATCAGGTATAGAGACATGCAAACATGTGTAAATGTCCACTTTGTCATTTCTTTTAAGGAATTCTAAGCATTGCTGTACCTGAAATTGTGCATCCAATGTGAACAACTGGCGTTTAGGGGCAGTGGAGGGGTTGGGGAGGTTGATTTGTAGCCTTTTCTGTGATGCTGAATATGAGGGCATTTATGTTCGTATCTCTGATCATAAACCTTCAGAAGTTAGCAAAAGATATATCCACTTAAATTTTACACACATAGTGTCTTGACTTTGTACTTATACATATTAACACAAAGTTTATATTTAAGCAATGATAGGTTTAAAAATAAAATGAATAGGCACCACACATTAATAACTAAGTACTTTGTTGCAAAGCTGTTGGCAATTATAGCTTTGAGACATCTTCAGTGAGAAGTCATTTGCTTTTCTGCAATATTGTGTTTAAATTTTGGCCCATTCCTCTTGGCAAACCATCTTCAATTCCCCAAGGCTGTGAGATTCCATCTGTTAGACTTGCTGCCTCAAAATTCTCCATAATTTTTTAACAGAATATAAGCCAGAAGATTGGCTGTCATGCAAGCACCTTCACCTTCATTTTTTAAAAACCAGAGTTATGTCAGTTGTATATTTAAGGTTATTCGGTGAAATATCCATCTTCTTACCAGACTCTGTTTCTGAGCCAGTGAGATTAAATTCTCCTCACATCTCATCCTTCATTAATGTTACCTTCAATGATGTGTAATACCACATTTGCAGAGAAGCAGGCCCATATCCTGGCACTTCCACCATCACATTTTACTGTGGATGTTGTTAGGATCATATGGACTGCTACTCCTTCCACAAACATAAGGAGCTCAATTATTGCCTGGCTTCAAGCTTATGAATGTATACATAAATACAAAATAAAACAAAAAAAATAGCATTACACAAATTAAATACTGTGGTATCGATATTGATTGTTAAATGCATTAGCATTTTTGGATGAAACTTCATTAGTAGAAAGAAAGAGGAAAGAGGTCTGTAGGGATATAGAGAAGAAAAGAGAGCTGCAAAGGTAGAAACAGGAAGAAAGTTAGATTGCGAACATGAAGTTCAGACTTTTCTAACTCAGCTGGGGTGTCTGAGTAAGCCCTCTAGAGAGCTTCTCTCAAGTCCAATGATCAAGGCACTGCCTAACCTGGCTTTTACACAGAGCGTAATCTGGGCCCAGAAGAAAACAGATTCAGTAGCAGTAAGTCATTAATTTGGGACAATTCAGAAGCAAAGAATTATTAATTTGGCACCGTCCAGTGGGACCAGATCATTATTTTTTCTGATCAAACAGACAAACCAGAAAATACGTTTATGCTGATTAGGTCCTGAAGAGTTATAATACATAAATGAAAGTATATGATACTATAGAATCTACAGCATGAGTAGATAAAAAAATGATTGAGTAGATTGAATAGAACATATACAGGCCTTCACAGCTGCCTTGGTCTAGGAATGCAAGTATTTTATACAACATGGCCATCATATACAACATGCCTGGCACTGCAAGTGTATGTGCTTCATTTTATCCACCGGTTAGAAATGATTGAAACACCTGAGTTAATAATTGGGGGGGGGTATCCACATAGTTTTGCATATATAAAGTAACATGAGACATTGAAATTTGAAGTCCATTTACAGTTGCAGGGCTGAGACAATTCCTGGGAAACTTCAGCATTTACATATTATGTCAAGTGTGTGTAAATGAAGCAATGGAAGTGCACAGAAATCACTAGCACATATGTTGTATTTCATACTCTGTGCAAGTTCAATAAATGAAACTTCACAGACATGAAGGAAACTTTCTCAGTGCCTACGGAGCACAAGGCAGATCAATAGACATCGACTGGCTCCCAGAGCAGCACTCCACTTACTTGAGATGAAGTATGTGCTTGTGTTCCTTTAGGTATCAATTACGTACACGGTTTAGAAAAAAAAATAAAAAATAGGTCAGTCCGACCTTCTGTTCACTTTCAATTCACAAGATAGATACATTAGGAGCTTTAGTATCCTTTGCCCTTTCATATCAACTGCCACTTCAACCCTTAAAAGTTACAGTTCTCACTTGCAAGAGTAAAAGCACAATATCTTATGTACTTCTTGCCCATTAGTAAGTGAAAAAAGTAGAATAAAATAAAAATTACTTTCAAAATTCTGTCCACAAATGGAAAATTTTATTTTACAGAGCATTTTTTTCACTTTTCAAATAGCACAGTTAATGAAGTTCATTGAAAATATTTTGTTGTCATGTCTTTTATGATCTTTTAATATCAAAATAGAAAGATACGTCACATATTAGAGAAAAAAAATAACATATAAAATGTGCCAAGAATGTACAGTTGTATGTGAAAGATTAAACACCTCCTGATCAGCTTACATGTTATTGTTATCATTTTTAGGTGAAAATGAGTTAAAAGATTTTCTACAGACAAGAAACCTAAAATGTATTTTTTTAAATGTACGTTTCAGCACACAGTTTGTGATGGCTTGATCAGTTTAACAGTCAAAACAATATTAAATATACCATAACCTTTGCATTTTTATGTAGAAATGGGAGATATGCTGCAATATAATATTGTGATACTTGTTCATTTGAAATGTTCATTATGTATTATACTTCACTATTTATAAAAGTGAGTACACCCATCATATTTCTGCAAATATTTTATTGTATCTTTTCATGGGATGACACTATAGAAATGAAACTTGGATATAACTTAAAATAGTCATTATGCAGCGTGTATAGCAATATAGATTTACTGTCCTCTGAAAAGAACTCAACACACAGCCATTAATATCTAAATATCTGGCAACACAAGGGAGTACACCTCACAGTGAACATTTCCAAATTGTGCTCAAAGTGTCAATATTTTGTGTGACCACCATTATTATCTAGCACTGTCTTAACCCTCTTGGGCATGGAATTCACCAGAGCTGCACAGGTTGCTACTAGAATCCTACTCCACGCCTTCATGATGACATCATGGAGCTGGTGGATGTTAGACACCTTCCGCTCCTCCTCCTTCTGCTTCAGGATGCCCCACAGGCGATCAATTGGGAGACATACTTGGCCAGATCATCACTTTTACCTTCAGCAATGCAGTTGTTACCTTGGAGGTGTGTTTGGGATCGTTATTGAGCCAAACAAGTTTATCTTGGTCTCATCAGACCACAGGACATGGTTCCAGTAATCCATGTTTTTGGACTGCTTGTCTTCAGCAAACTGTTTGCGGGTTTTCTTGTGCGTCAGCTCCAGAAAGGGCTTCCTTCTGGGACAATGGCCATGCAGACAGTGTTGATACATTGTGTTGCCAGCTATTTAGAGATTAATGGCTGTGTGTTGAGTTGAGAGGGGTGTACTCATTTTTGTGAGATAGTAGAAGTAGATATATATATATATATATATATATATATATATATATATTAGGGCTGTCAAAGTTAACGCGATAATAATGCATTAACACGATCTCAATTTAATGCGATTAAAAAAAATAGTGCCATTAACGCAAATTCTATTTGGCCCTGTGAGTCATTCCTGGTTCATGTTGAGACTTGACCATGCATGACATCTCTCATTAAGAGTAGAGGAGTAAGTCTCTAAGTTTACATGCAAAGATTTTTGCCAATCCGACTGAATACAATCAGATTCCAGACTCAGACTTAAGTGTTTATGCTCGCTCTGTTCAATAATCTGATGAAAACCTCTGTTTACGTGTTCGCTAGAAGTAACCCAATGCAAAATGACGCACATGCGTGGATTAGTGCTTAGAGTGAAAATTATCATGACAGCGAACATCACGTGAGGTCCAGTCGGCATGAGATGAGTTTCCAATTGGCGTCTGCTCACTAGTTACGTTTACATGCTGTTTACAGTGCTGTAGCACTGTGGTATGACACTACACGTCTTTGTGTAATTTATTTTTGTTTGCGCTGTACTGTGAAGTCCTCTAGGCTCTGACTGAATACTACTTCAGCACAATTGAAGTTTTATTTTCTTTTGTTACACATATCTGAACTGAGACACAGTAATATGTGACTACATTACTTGTACAACCCTAATATATTTAATGTTCAAAAAGATAAACTTTATTGTTTTTTGCAAATATTCACTCATTTTGAATTTGATGCCTGCAACACGTTCCAAAGAAGCTGAGACAGGGGCAACGAAAGACTGGGAAAGTTGAGGAATGCTCAAAAAAACACCTGTTTGGAATAATCCACAGGTGAACAGGTTAATTGGAATGTCATGATTGGGTATAAAGGGAGTCTTTCACAAGCAAGGGTTCAAAACCTTGTGAACAACTGCATGATCAAATAGTCGAACAGTTTAAGAACAACATTTGCAACAAGTGCAATTGCAAGGAATTTAGGGATTTCATCATCTACAGTCCATAATATCATCAAAAGATTCAAAGAATCTGGAGAAATCTCTAGAAGTAAGCGGCAAGGCAGAAAACCAACATTGAATGCCGGTGACCTTCGATCCCTCAGGCGGCACTGCATTAAAAACCAACATCATTCTGTAACAGATATTACCACATGGGCTCAGGAACACTTCAGAAAACCACTGTCAATGAACACAGTTCATCGCTCCATCTACAAGTGCAAGTTAAAACTTTGCCATGCAAAGCGAAAGACAGATATCAACAACACCCAGAAACGTCACCTGAGCTCATCTGAGATGGACTGATGCAAAGTGGAAAAGTGTCCTGTGGTCTGAAGAGTCCACATTTCAAATTGCTTTTGGAAATCATGGACGTCGTGTCCTCCGGGCCAAAGAGAAAAAGGACTGTCCGGATTGTTATCAGCGCAAAGTTCAAAAGCCAGCATCTCTGATGATATGAGGGTGTGTTAGTGCCCATGGCATGGGTAACTTGCACATCTGTGAAGGCACCATTAATGCTGAAAGGTACATACAGGTTTTGGAGCAACATATGCTGCCATCCAAGCAACGTCTTTTTCAGGGACGTCCCTGCTTATTTCAGCAAGACAATGCCAAGCCACATTCTGTACGTGTTACAACAACGTGGCTTCATAGTAAAAGAGTGCGGGTACTAGACTGACCTGCCTGCAGTAGACAGACTACAAAACATGGTTGGAATTAGAGGAATAGCATTATCCTGGATCACATCCTACCCCACTGACTGGTTTCAGTTCATACAATTAAATAATGTATATAAATGATGCAAAGTTCTGTTTTAAGTCCTCTGTTATTCATGTTATACATGTTACCATTAGGCTTGGTTATAAATAGACATGGAATTAGTTTCCACTGCTATGCTGATGATACACAGCTGTACATATCAGCTAAACTAGATGATAAATCCAGATTAAATAAAATAGAAGATTGTATAAAAGATATAAGAAATTGGATGGTGTAGAATTTCCATCTTTAAAACCCAGATAAAACAGTTCTCAAAAAGTTCTAAAAAGTTCTCCTTCTTGGTCCAAAGGCTGCTCAGAATAAATGCTCAGATTTAATGTTAAATCTTCTCTGTAATACCTGTTCAGTAGATAAAAATCTTAGTGTAACGATTGAGTCAGATCTAACGTTTAATCAACGCAGAGGTAATATTACAAAGACAGCATTTCTTCACCTCCAAAACATTTCAAAGTTAAGAAATGCATTATCCCTACATGACCCTGATTGGTACATGCTTTTATAACTTCACATCTAGATTACTGTAATGCATTGTTGTCAGGATGCTCCAACAGGAACCTAAAGTTCAATTAGTTCAGAATGCTGCAAAATCAAATTCAAATTCCGTATTGACTATAAAATTATCTTATTGACGTATAAAGCCCTACATGGTCTCTCACCATGGTACCTGCAAGATCTTATTTCCTATTATGAGCCTTGTTTACTCAGATCACAGTATGCTGGTTTTCTACTGGTTCCTAAAATTCAGCAGACTTCAATGGGGGGAAGAGCTTTTTCTTACAAAGCCCTCAAATTGTGGAATAATCTCCCAGTTAATGCTCGGGACTCTGACACAGTCTCAACCTTTAAGTCTTAACTGAAAACATGTTTGTTTAGTTTAGTTTTTAATAATTTGCCTTCCCCTTTATCTAAAGGCAGGAGATCCAGGGGTTCATGGACATAGAGGCTTATGGTAAACTGAGATGTTGGTGCTGTTGATCCACCACTTCACACGATCACACAGGTTTGTTGACGGTGGAGTGGGGGGATCCCAGTGTCTCAGAGTACTCTCATATCTATGTTACCTTCTGGTTCTCTCCGTTTAGTTTATGCTGTTACAGTTAGATCTGCCGGAGTCACCAGCCACACTCTGGGGGAAATCATATTTATTGCAGTCATACTCCAGAGCAGAACTAATTTTTTGCTCTTCCTGAGATAATGACTGCCCTCCCATCCTGCTAAACACTGTTGGAAGACTGACCATCAGGGCCTCCTCCTCATCATCACCAACCCGCTCTCCTGTTCATTTGTACCAACTGCAACACCCTCTACCAGTGCAGTTTCTAGAGCTTTACCATCCAGTCTACAAACAGAGATCCTCTTAGCTTCTATTTGGTATTTAACTTATTAAATTGTAAATACTGTTTGACCAGAGGAGGATGGGTCTCCCCCTGTGAGTATTGGTTCCTCCCAAGGTTATTTCCTCCAGACTGAGGGAGCTTTTCCTTGCCACAGTTGCCTCTGGCTTACTCCCTGAGGGATATATGTTATAACTGTATGTTTTCAAACTTGAATTGAATCTCTTTATAATGAAACATGCAGTTGGTCAGTGTTCTACAATACAGTATCCACAATACAGAAAAGCATTTTGGATTGTATTATGATGGAATTTCTCATGTTAACAATATACATTTGCATATTGCCTCACCCTAATTTTATGCTTGAATTTTTCCCAGTTTGTTGAATTAATGGCAGAAGTGTGTTCTCTGTAGAGTTTTCTGTGGTAAATTATTTTCACTTGGAGCAGGAGTGTTCAAACTTTTTGCATACAACTCTATATAATGTTCAAATAGTGCAACATTAGATCCCTTTTTAAAAATGTATTGTGTTTTCCTGCTAGTTTCAGGAAGTGCTATAATAGTAATGTGGGTTCAGGTATTGAATGGCTCTGTCCTCTATTGTGGACTGAGCAGGTTTGTGCTGTGAGATGCTGAAGGGTGGGTTGTGAATGGCAGGTTGTGAGTATTCAGTGGGCCTGCAGTAAGCACAGATCGCCCACTGAAGAGGTCAGCCGAGGTAAGCAAGTGGGAGGCTACGAAGCATAGAAAATGCTGGGAGAAAAAAGCTTTGTGTAGAAAGTCAAACAGTGATAGCACATACGCCGGTACAAATCTCAGCCTTTTATGCATCATCCTTCATATTTCCAGCTTAGATGAACAACAGTGAGAGTGCTGAACACTTTACATCTGTCTTCATCGTTTAACCATTTTTAGCTGCACTTGTGCATTTGGTACTTTGACAAAGGAATTTTCCTGTTCACTCACATCAACCACATGCAAAGTTTTTGTGTTCTCCAGTTTGTTTGAAGATCGTTTGAAGATCCTATCAAGTCTGCTTGAGCCAGTAAGCAGAGCCATTTATAATCACATAGTAGTGACACACATTTCTAAATGACATGTTTCAAAAACTTCATGATCAGTGAGTCAGAATATGACAAACAAATTTATCTATAGATTAAATGACAAGATTGTTTTTGAAGGCTGCCTTTATGGAGACTTTATGGCAAAGGCATGAGCACTGAATAATGTGTTTTAATAAAGCAATAAAGCAGTATTAGCACAATAGCACAAGATGTTTACTAAATTAATTGACATTGCATAGACACAAGGCCCCCTAAACTAAAGGGAAACACTTTATTTGAAAGCTACCTGCTTTATGACCTTATGACACATGCATAAGGCCCTTAAACTAAATGAATATATTTTCTTTTGCAAAAGAATAATGCAGTTGAAAAAGCAATGCTGTATTAGCACAATGACATAAGATTTTATAAATTCATAGATATTTCATTGACACGAGGGACCTTAAACTAAAGAGACGCACTTCATTTGACAACTCCCTACTTTAGGACTTTATGAAAGATGCATAAGGGTTGAATAATGTATTTAAAAAGCAATGCTTTCATATTTCTTAATTGCATATATGAGTATTCACACAATGACATAAGATGTTTTATGAATTACTAGACATTGTACTGACATAAAACCCCTTAAATTGAAAGTGATTTTATTTTTTATTTTCTTTATTTGAAGGCTAATATAAAAGCAGTATATTACTGTTTATGAACAGGTTACATCAGTAACCTGTTCATGTAACAGTACATCAACTGAAGTTGTACATCAAGCAAGAATGGGAAAGAATTCCACCTACAAAGCCTCAACAGTCCTCAGTTCCCAAACACTTATTGAGTGTTGTTAAAAGGAAGATGCCCCTGTCCCACCTTCTTTGGAACATGTTGCAGGCATCAAATTCAAAATGAGTGAATATTTGCAAAAAGCAATAACGTTTATCCGTTTGAACATTAAATATCTTGTCTTTGTAGTGTAGTAAATTGAATATAGGTTGAAAAGGATTTGCAAATCATTGTATTCTGTTTTTATTTATGTTTTACACAATGTCCCAACTTCATTGGAATTGGGGTTGTATGACATTTATCACTACTTTGAATGCAAAATCCTGATGTCTTATACATTGCATTACTAATCATGCTTTATAGCAATGTGATAAATGGAACAAAGGTTCATCACTTCAGAATGCCATTTCTTTGAAAAAGCATCTCTTTTCATCTTGTAAATACTAACACAAGCTGTTCGTTCACACTCAAGTATTACTTTTTAATTGCAGTGCTTATGGCTGTATAATGACATAAATAGCCTTCATATAAAGTGTTGAAAAGTCAAAGCAGCCGAGTAGTGATCATGCAGGCTGGAATATCAGCTTGACATATGCAAGTAAAAGTACCATTACTAGTTTATTTTTACATGCAGGCTCTTGAAGCTCCCACCTAAAGAGAACATGCTTATTCTTTTATATTCAGTGCTGTCAGTCAAATGTACCTTGGGCTTCTACAGTTGGTGTGAGAGTCATATTCTCTTGAGGCATGACTAAAATCCTCTGTGGGTGTCAGAAAGTGCCTTCAACCCTTCACACCACTGTCACTCTAATCTTACTGGGCAGCTTATAGAACCGTAGCATTCAGAGTGCATTGAGAGCCAAGAATCAGGCAAAGAGGGGCAGCATCCCCCTTGTTTCAGTTAAAGAGCTCAGAGCTTCAAACCAGCCATTTTTCCTCATCACCTAAGAACTTTTAGCAAGATGTCATTACAATTCAACCTTTTACATCAAAGCTGTGTATTTACAGACTGTGGTGATGTAGTGTAGTGCTGGATCTAAAAAGCACCTCAAAGGACATTATTACTTACTTTCTCTGCTAGTATGGCTGGCACGATTGGCCCCTCCCACTCCTCCACATGCTTTTGTTTACTTTTTAGTCCTGTCATGTGCTTTTGTTTTGGTTTTGGTCTGGTCCATGTGTTTTTCTTCCTGGTCTTACCCCCTTGTTTCCAGACACTGCCCTTGATTGTATCCACCTGTGTTCATCACCTGTGTCTTAATAACCCCCTCATTGTCTCTGTATTTAAGCCTTGTGTTTTTCCCTAGTTGTTGGCTGGTCTTTGTATTGTTTGAAGTGTATTGTATTCTTATGCTGTTTGAATTGTTTGTTGTTTGTTTTTGTAGCCTCTGTTGTAATTTTTGTTCTCCGTTGTGTTTATTCCATTTTCCTTTTCGGCATGTCTGTTCCTCAATCTCTCCATGTTGGCTCTCTGACCCTGGACTGTTTTGACCCTGATTATGGATTTGCTCATCTCAGCGTATGCGTCCATATCATCACTCCCCCGTGTTACAGAAAGACCAGCCGACCAAGGACGCAGCGAGAGAGTGAGACTCTGGTATGTGGTTGCTCCGTTGGGATGAAACTCCGGATGTTTCGATGCAGCCCGAGCTCGCCATGTCCCAATGCCACCAAGCCAGAGACAGCAAATCCCCTGGTGCTGAGGGTACACGGGCATCTCATTGTTCCCATAAAACTTTGAAGAAACATCCGGCTTTGGTTTATGACGATGAAATCCAAGGTAAGCACCTTGGGTCTACCCATCTTGAGCAATGATGCAGGGAGGAGTGACCTGTAGCGCAAGACAAGGTTAGACAGATGGAGCATGCAGGAAACCCTTTCTACAGTGCTCGGCTCACTATCAAGCACCACTGCAAGCTTCCCATAGCTGGGGTGAGCCTTGGGAGCGGCCGAGAGCGTCCTGTTTCTGTTTGCTCCTCCAGGTTGGTGCAGCAGTTCGCCTCCCGGGTTCCTGATCCCATATTTCGATCACACCTGTTCCCGTAGCCACACCCCACAGCACGGCAGTTCCTGTGGCCCCTACCCACAGCACACCTGCTCCCGTGGCCACACCCCCGTCACACCTCCAGACTCGGTGCCAGTCACCGCGCCTCCGGACTCTCCCTGTTGGCTCATTGACCTTCAGCTGTCTTGACCCTGAACCTGGATTTGCCCCCAATAAATCTCGCTTCTCTCAGCATTTGTGTCCACCTCATCATCTGTCATAGGTTTTACAATGGCTCAGTGAGAACATCCTAAAACTCGTATGTTTACCACCAGTGCTTGTTAAAAAAAGGCCTTCTTAATGGCTTTTGGCATGGATATATACGATGTGGAAGATTTTTTTACTTTTAAAGGTTCATCATGCCACAATTATTTTTTTTCCAAATCAGGTTCTTTAAAAGACCATTCCCTGATAAGTTATTTAAGGAAAGTGGTTCCTCTTAAGTTCTTAAGTTCATCACCCAAATTTTTTTTTTCTGTTTTATTGATATATTGCTTAGGAAATCAAAGTTAAAAGGGAATAAATAAAGACATAAACAAAGTCAGTCAGAGTGATCTGATGTGAAATGTCTAATTGTAGATAAATGCATCAATGTCTTTATAGTGGTAAACTAGCACTTGTGATGCAGCCATATTATTTACTTCCTAAAACACCAGTGAACCTACATGTGTATTCGGATATTTTTTATATGAGATGTTGATGATGGTAAAAACAGAAAAAAGTAAAGTTAGTTTCTTTAGGAACTTTTTGCCTCACAACAAATGCCCTGCATGTTCCCATCTTGGATGAATACGTTTTATAAGGTACATTTTGGGCTAAAAGCTTGCAGAAGGCAGTGTATTCATAACCATTTTATATAATGACCTTCTGTGAGGAGCTTTTAGAGGCACATTTTTGGCACTTATGACATCTGGGCCATATTCTCAAAGTGGTCGAGATGGTCATAACATACTGGGACCATTGTTCTTTCAGAGCCTTGGTCATATCCGGCTGCTCCAGTGATTTTCAAAACATTTTGGGAACCATTTTGTTGCATCAGTCTTATCTGTGGGTGTAATGGTAATAACATTTAGGACCACCACAGCTGCTACCACAGCAGACCTAGCAGGAGAGATCTAGGAAATATTTATGATTTTTTATTATGATTATAAATCACTTCTGCAATAGCACAGTTAATGAAGCTCATTGAAAACAGCAATTAAAATAATTTAAACATAATTTTAAGGTATATTGGTAAATCATATGACAAACAATAATACTTCTTTATTAAACTTTAACTGTAGATTTTACATTGTTATATAGCAGTTATATCTATAGTAAAATAAACAATTTGCACTGTGCACATATGCATTTATTAAACAGAAATAATAACAAACTAAAAGTTTTAATCATTGAGAACATCTCATAATTACACTAGGCAGAGGGCAATGACTTACCATATGGACTTCATTCACCTCCCATTCACTGTGTGCATATTGGAACTTTATCTGTCATTAGTAGATAGCAAAACAGCTGATGTGCACTTTGGCTTTAAGGATTAGCCCAAGAGCAATGCTGTAACTACCTCAGGATATCCTACCCTTCTTTGGAGTATGGGGTATGGAGAAGGTCACTAGCCAGTCACAGAGTGATCTGAGGTTAAGAGGGTCATAAGGCCCTTATGGCATCTGTCATTACTAACCTCTAATAAGATTTGAGTATCTAGCTCCTGATTTTAGTCTGTACCATTGTGAACAGTCATGACTTGTTAGGTTTCTCTAGAAAGGGGCATTTCACACAAATCCAGTCTGACTGGCTTTGTGGATAGTGATTCAATTAAGTAGAAAATGTGAAAAGTCGGAGGAATTTGTGCATCGCTGGGACAGCTATCGTCTCTGAAGCAGTTGTTGACAGTTCTGTCAGTGAATGCTGGCATGCTTGACATGGAATTCTGACAAGCAGATGTGGCATGCTTTGATAATGACAATGCAGGCTATAAAAAAAGTCATATTGTTGCTTCACAGAATAGAGCATATTTAGGCCAATACTAGGCACATTAAGCAATGAAAAATGCAGTTTGTAAGTCTCATGGCACATGTCGTCACTCCAAAATGAAGTGCCGTACCTTGTTGCTGTGTCCAAGGTATTAATGCTTAGAAATGTACACTTCTCTTCCTATCACTTAATGACTGAAACAGCCTGTAAATAAATGGGTTAAAAAATTTAGAGGGACATGAGGTCAAATTCCATATTGTAAGGTTTCTGTTAGCTGACGCATTTCACCTCCCCTTATGCATACAGCAGGTTACTGTTAATATTTATCATAGCTGTGGACTGCACACAAAAAATGAACTAATAAAATAAACTGGATTACAGACAAAATATGTATAAATTTTAATTGCAAATACTCTTCTTAATGAGATAAAATACATCAGTAGATTTTATTTAGTGACTAATAAGCATTGAATATCGCAAATGACGTATTTACAAAGCACTTCTGATCAGCTTCTGTCACTATTGACTGGATGTCAATTTATGGAGCAAATGACATTGTACTAACAAAATGTCCCCAAAAGAAACAAGAGTGACAGATATTCTTTGCATTTATAAAACTGTTATAAGCCATCATTCCCAAGTAATGGAAGGCAGAAGGTAACAACATGATACATCAGTTGTATATATTTCTGCTTAAGTAGAAGTATAAAAGTACAATGTGGGCATCATTTTTCTTTCATACAGCTGACATTTGATGGTCTTAATGAGGTCTCTCTTTGTAACAGGGAGTGAGGAGGCGGACGCATATGGGGAGATAAGCGACGTTTATTATGGGCAAATCCAGGGTCATAGTCAAAACGGTCCAGGGTCATAGAGACTTGATCGGGGAACAGACATGACAGTAATCAGAATCAAACAGAACAAACAACAGTACATAGACCAGTACATCCAACAAAGACCAGCAAACACAAGGGGCAAACACAGGGCTTAAATACACAGGGTAAACGAGGGACAGGCGGGAAACAGGTGGAGACAATCAGGGTTGGAGTCACAATACAAGGGGCTGGAGTAGGATCAAAACACACGCACATGGACTGGACTGGGAGGGGCCAATCGTGACAATGTTGAAGTTCCATTACTTAGAAAAGCTTCATAATAGGGTTAGAAATGGAACAAATGTCTGTTACTTATTAAGCCCATTATGTCACTATAATGTCATTTGCTTAATGCTCTTTGCTCTTAAGACAATATTTTTGTAAGAATTGTCACTTAAAACATCAGCTTCAATATCATTTGTATGGTAGACTGACTTAATAGTGAATATGGCATCTCTGTCATTGCCACTCCAGGCCCAGAACATCTGCTATAGTGCTATGTAACTATGTAACTGGAGCAACATGAGACTTCTTGCAAGAACTGCAGAATGCTCTATGCAGAATGCTCTATGGCGCAACACTATGGATATTCAGCTAACTATAAGAAGAAAGTAGCTTGGTATTCCCATCATGGACCTCATGGCAAAGGCTCCAACGGGTTCACAGAAGAAGATGTTATAAGAGGAAGCAAGCAAAAGACTAGGAAGTTACTCATTTGCAAGAGCTAAAAAAATGAAAGGATTAAGGACAGTCTCACAGCTAATGGGAAAACAATAGAAATCCAAGAGCACAGTGTTCATCCCTGCCAATGTAATTTATTAAAGACTGAATGGTAGCTGTAACCTTATCTTTGTCTTCTCTGTAGTTTTTCTAGATGCCAAAACTCATTGAACCTCTGTCCTGTTTTATGTTAGCATACAAAGAAAAAAATTCATCTCATAGTAAAAGTTTGGTAAATCTGGCAATCTCACACCAAATAAGCCAAAGTTGCGACCTCCTGTATTAAAACCCTGTAATTGTACTATACCTTGTAAGTTGACATGATTCTTTCTCTTCTGATGATGTCCTTGCTGATGTTGTGCTGAATTCCATCTTGCCAGCAGAATCCCCTTCACAAGCCTGTGCATCATGTAGGCAAATGGACACTACAGATTACACTTACCATTTCAGTTATTTACACATAGAAACAACCAAAATTATCAGCGTAATCTGTAGTGTACACCTGTGTGTTGCCTCAAGGGGAGTCAGATTATGTGTCGTTCATCTTATGAACAAATGCATGCACTTGAAAGATATTTAGACCCAAAAGTTAATGCTTATATATTTTAATTACATCTCAACTTTCTATTCAATTTAAACACATACAACACAAACCAGTGCAAAAATGGTATTATAATTTATGTTTCTCCATCATGTCCAAAAAAACCTGAATGAAAGTGTTTAAATTAGAAGTTCTTGTAGAATGTATGCTATTCCTGTACATAACATTTATGTATTTATAAACAGTTAATAGTTGCTTCTGTATTCACAGCACATTTATTTGTAAATGTATTAAATGACATGTTAAATTCACAAACATTTACTGTAGTCCAAATTGTATTAAACAGTATTTGCTCACATTATGCACATTACAAGACCCTTGTAAACTTTAAAGTTTGATGTGAAAGAAATAAACATAACCTTTTTATATTTCAGCTGTGATCAAATTCCCTGCTTTAGAATTTCTATTCACTCACAACTAAAATATTAATTACAGCAAATATTTATATGGGCAACATTTCTATTGAGGTGCAACTCTTATGCTAACCGCCATGCAAGTTAGCTAGCTAACGCTATCAGACAGCAGACCTAGCACGGATGCTAGCTAGCTAGTTTACTGGTGTTGTCCAGAGTATCTCTCAAAATAAGTAAAATGAAACATTAATATATGGTCAAAAAGATTAAAAACACAAAAGCATTACTATTTCATTGCAGTCGCACTGTATAACAAAGGATGACAGGAGATAATTGAAAATAAAAATTAAAAAAGCCATTTCATGTCCACCATGCCAGCTGCAGCAATTTCCTGGTTATGATGCATTTCGTGTTACTATTGCACATGCGCACTGCCTCCTAAAGGGATTTAATGGAAAAATCAGATCTTATACAATTCAATTAAATCAGTTTTGGATTTATCCAAATTAGGTTGCTTCTAATGAATAGCAATAAGTAAAGTACATTTTTGTTTTTTTATTAGGTTTTATGTAAAATATTTGCTTAATGTTTATGATGGTCATAAATCATTTTTTGAGTGTACATACAGCTGTCTACTGCATGGTTTGTGTTTACAACAAGTGGTGTAGAAGTGAAATACACTCTGCAACTGTAGGCGATTGTATTGTAGCTCAAGAGCAAACAATACCAATTTTCACATAATGCAGCTTTAAGTCACTGCATACTGACATAAGCTGCTTTCTATTTTAGATGTTTGATGCGTATGCTTGTGAAGTAAAATAGTACCACTTTTTAATCAATTAACTTGATTAAATGTAACTGAATTTATTTTTGAGTATGACTAATTGTTCTTTTCCCACCCCGTGTATGACGTTAAAAGTGAAATAGGCCAGAGATGATGCCTGGTGGGATGATGCTTGATGGTTTTCTCATTTAGTTCCCCTCACCCAGGCAATCCAACTTCACTTTCACCGGCACATCAGAGTATTGCTCCATGCTTGCATCAACGCTGATCCAGGCCCCAAACCCCTCTTATCCATGCAGGATGTTGGCTGTGGAACCCCGGCACGTTTACTCTTGATGAAGGGCATGAAGTCCATGTTGAATCATCACTTGCCGTATTTACCTCATACAGGTTTGATGAGTGTTTATCACTGCATTGCCACATGTTTTCACCACTCTCTCTGCTCTCAGCTGCTGCTGAAACTCACCTACTGGCACAAGCTGAAGGCATCAGGAGCCTCTGAAAGTGCTGATGCTTTTAACAGACAATACTGTCTGTAACAATGCTGAAATGAGTCAGAACACTGAAAGAAAGCCCTTTTGAATCAGATGGATGAATGATGCACCAGGTGGATGAATGTTTCATCTTGTTCAAGAAGAATGTTGAAGAACCTGAATAATCAGCCCTACTCATTCACTTATTATAAAGACCTTCTTTTACATTTCCCTAAGTTGTAGGTAAAAAATACCAGAAAATGATTTTGGGTAAAATGGTGATACATACCAAGTCAGTCCAACTATATTACACTGCCTATCAAGTTTTAGCTATTAAGCTAGTAACATACAAAGTAAACTTTCTCATAAAGTTGGACTAAAAAGGTGGTAAGTGTGAACATACACTAACTTTCAATATAGGGTTGCACATTTGAGCAGGAACATAAATCAGAAAGTAGCAGGTAAGTTATATGGTGTAGAATGATGGCAAAAAAATGCAAAGATAGTTTTCTGATGTAAACAGTAAGATCCCAGTAAAACCACAGTAAGAATCACTGTTTTAACATTGAGTTTAGTTTACAGGTACATACTTTATAAGAGTCTTTGTGCTTTATTTATATGCATTTTTTTTACTTTAAATAACCACTTGGTAGTTTTAATCCAAAGTACAGTGGTGCATGAAAGTTTGTGAACCCTACTGCATTCTGAATATTTCTGCCTAAATATGAACTAAAACTTAATCAGATCTGCACACAAGTCCTAAAAGTAGATAAAGACAACCAAATTAAACAAATAAGACAAGAATATTATACTTGGTCATTCATTTATTGATGAAAATGATTCAATATTAGACATCTGTAAGTGGCAAAAGTACGTGAACCTTTAGGATAAGAAGATCATTTAAAGATAAAATTAGAGTGAGGTGATTTCAATCAATTTTAATCAGGAAATCAATGGCAATTAGGTGTGAGTGGCAACTCACACAAGAATCACAGACTGATCTGCACAATACTTTGTGGAAGTGTATAATGGCATGAACAAAGGAGGTTTATGAGGACCTCAGAAGAAGAGCTGTTGAAGCTCATCAGTCTGGAGAGGTTACAACACCATCTCTAAAGAGTTTGGACTCAATTCAATCAGACAGATCATTACGTTCCCCAGGTGTGGTCAACCAACAAAGATTACACCAAGTGCAAGGTATGTAATAGTTAATGAGGTCACAAAGAAACCCTGGGTACCTTCTGAGGAGAACACTGAACAAAAATGATGTGCATGGCAGGACTGCAAGGAGAAAGTTGAGTTTCATTGTTCATGAAAAGGAATATTGCTGTTCATCTGCAGTTTGCTAAAGATGACATGAGCCAGAGGGTTATTGGAACAATGTTTTGTGGATAGATGAGACCAACATAAATCCTTTCGGTTTAAATGAGAAGTGTTATTTTTGGAGGAAATTCATTCCAGCCTAAAAAATCTTATCCCACCTTTTTCCTGCATCTGGGCCAGAACAGCTCGCCATCATTGATGGAACAATAATACAGCAGGTTCTAGTGGAAAATGTCATAAATGAATAAATCAAGTGTAATATTTTTATCGCTTTCATTTCATTCAGTTTTCTTAATATACTTTTAGGATTTGTGTAAGAATCTGATGAAGTTTTAGGTCAAATTTATGCATAAATATAGAAAATTCTAAAAGGTTCACAAATTTTCAAGCATCACTGTATTTATATGGTATTGCAGAACATGTTTCACATATTCACCCATTTAATACCTAGAACCTGTTCAGTACAATTTAGACTGCTCTGGAACTTACCATCATGATACCCAGAGTAATGACCTTAGTTTATAGCTTGTACCTCACACTTACCTTGTTAATACTTAGACTTTAAAGGTATTTACATATTGCCACACAGAAAAAAAACTTGCATCTCCAAAAAATGAACTTTACAGGAGAAAGAAAAACATTCTAAACATTCAATATAAGTTAAAATGAAATTTTATTCCAAGCCATTTTGGACCATTTCTGATCATCCATACATCATAAAGCATAGTTTGATACAGTGGAATCTTCAGCTGGTATTTCAACACTTTGCCTGTGTAGCATGTATAGGTGCTTACATGTAAATGCGTTGGTTCTCATGAATGCTGTTTTGAAGCTTTAATTCTGTGTGCATGCTGAATCAAAAACATGAAAAAAAATAATTTCCCATGATATAGGATCTTTTAAGCATCCAACCATTTAAAGTTCAAATTACCCTGTGGCCTTGCAGGACTTGAGTTACTTCCCTGGGTCATAAAAAGAGCTGTGACTTCTCTTTCATAAGCATGTGTACAGCTCAAACTGAAGACAGTGGGAAGTGAGAATGATCATGTGACCTTAATGAGTGCTACCTGTACCTGAGTGTGGATGATCGGTGTATTCATAAATGCCATGCAAACATCAAATATTAATATCTACTTTAATTAAAAGTGGAGCAGTGGCACCAATAAAAATGAATTAATGCTCTCACCGGCTGTTCGGCCAACTCTGGACATCCGAGCGCAAGGGCTGTCCAGGAGGAGATTTGCAGGTTTATTGCCATGGAGTGAACTTCACTGAATGACTTATAGTCCAGTGGAGTGACAGAGACAGCTCTCTCTACAGTCTGTGCATGGAATCTTGTCCACATGCATACTGACCATTTCATTTCCAGTAACAGCCTACTGCACTAAAAGACCTCTAATGGCTTGTTGAGGCTAACCTTCGTCAGTGTGAGCTCCCTCAGTGAAGCGAGTAAGTCACTGGCATTTGAGCTTTACAGTCTGTCAGGCCATGACTTTTACCGTACCTGGTATGTTCAATACTGAACTTAAGTGCACTGGAGGACGTGGAGGAAGCAGTTAGCAGTTATCCCTTCAGGAAAACTTCTTTCGAGTTATTGTGTGCAAGTCTTACAAGTTAATCACCTTTCACTTTATTAAATACACTTATCTTGTGTGTCCACTCAATGACTACTTAATGAGCTCCACCTACCTTAGATCCACTATGTGGGTGAACAACTAAAGACTATAGCTTTTCTATTTTAGTGCAGTATGCTAGTCATCCTGTAGACATTCATCACTGGTCAAGTTCTGACAAAGGGCCACTGTTGTCCAGATCATTTTTTGGGTGGTGGACCAATCTTAGCATAGCAGCAACACTAACTAATGTGGTAACAGTGTCACTGTTTGGTTGGGTTGATGCCACCCAAAAATATCCAGCAAAGAGTTACTTTTTGCTCTGAAATTAAGCACTGATGAAAGGCTAGATGATGATGTGCATCAACAGATGGGCAACAGTCTGTAACTGTACACCAAAAAGATGAAGATACTAAAGAGGGGTTTCTAATAAAGTGGCCAGTGAGTGAAGTTTGTTGTTTTTTACTCTTATATGAAATTGATTTTTCAATGAGACTTTGTTTGAGTTGTTTTACATAACATTGACATAACCGTCATAGCAGATGTCATATGCTATAATGAGTTGTTCTGACAGACAATGTCCAGTGATATGTCCAATGGCATGCTACCATTACTGATAATTATTGTGACAGATGTTATAATGTTTGATGTCATAACAGCTAGTGCCACCCAACATTATGATGGTTGTAATATGATTATGGCATGGTTATGCCAGTGTTATGTAGCAGGGTTCAAGAAAAGCGCTAGTGATGTTTGTATAATTCAACAGAACCCTTTTGTGTCCTATACTAAAAACAGTAGAACCGATGCAAGTGTTGTTTTGTTATGTTTTGTTTTTTGATTGTTTGTTTTGTTCTTTTAATATAGATAGTCAAAGGCAAAATATCAATAGCAAAATATCCAAGGCATAAAGAAACACTAAAGGATAGGCTAACAACTTGTTATTCAAGGAAAATGGTAAAAAGAGTTATTATACACTAAAATGAGATGGTTCCGCAAGGGTTGTAAAACTAGGAAAACTAGAGAGCTAGGAAACTAGAACCATGACTTTTTTGAAAATATACAATATAGCACTAAAAAGGGTTCTTGTCATGATTGGCCCCTCCCAGTCTCCTAATGTGCTTGTGATTATCTTTGTCCTGTCCATGTGCTCGTGTTTACTTCCTGGTCTTCCATGCGTGTTTGTTTTGGTTTTTCTGTCCTGTCCCCTTGTTTCGTTACTCCGCCCCGATTGCTCCCACCTGTGTTTCCACCTGTATCTTGTGCTCCCTTGTTAGCCCTCGTGTATAAAAGCCCTGTGTTTGCCTTGGTCTGTTTTGGTCTTTGTTGTTTATTGTTGTTTGAACTGTTTGGATGTACTGTTTGTATGCTCATGCTGTTTGATTTTTTTGGTCCGTTTCTCAGTTGTAGATTTCAATCTGTGTTTATTGCATCATGTCTGACCCATATTCTCTCCCTGTTGGCTACATGAACCTGGACCATTACAACTATGACCCTGGATTTGCTCATAATAAAAGTCGCTTATCTCAGCGTATGTGTCCGCCTCCTCGCTCCATATCACAGTTCTTCTATTATTAGAAGATTAGCAATAGCAGAAACATTTTTTGGTGCTATATAAAACCACATACAACACATTTTCCATCAATCTGAAGAAGCATTTAACCACGCAGTGGTTCTATATGGTACACATAACCCAATCGTTTTTAAGACTATAGTTCACTAAAACTTTTTCTGAAACAAAAACTAGGTTTGAAAAACTATACTCACTAACTATAATAAACATAAAAACAACAACAATAAAAATATATAAACTAAATAAAAACTATAATGCCCACTGTAAAACTGATCAAAAGAGAACAGAATTACAAGCTGGACATTACAATTAAAAGCTAGAACTGAGCTAAGCTCAGTCTACTACTGTGTTACTTTTATTCTACACACTTAAAAATTATGGTTCTTCAAGGGTTTTGTAGCATAGAACATGGTTCTATATTTAACCTTCTTGAAAAGGGGTCTATATAACACCAAAAAGGGTTCTTTTATTGTTACAGTGTGAGGCTTATTATAATAGAAGATTGCTTCAATACAAAAATAAACTGCATAAATCAACCATGATGTGTATGTACACGCATTAAGATGCTGCTAATCAGTAGTTTAAAAACCAACAGAAAAAGATGTATTACCAAAGATAAGAGTTAGTGACTCTGGTTTGCATCTAAGCTGGCCTTTTAAATAAACTGCCTCTTATTTTAGTAACGGATTGCAACAAAGAACAATTCCAATTCTGATAGAATGACTGCACGTGTCTCTTAAGTATTTAATAAAATATTACACTACAAGATCACATATCCAGATCACATATCTAATTCATATGTAAAGTATATACTGGTTATGCAATATTTATTAAACCTCTTGTGCACTTCTTGAAAGATAGGTGCAGACAACTTTACAATAAGGTCACGAAGTTCATAAAATATGTATTAACAAGTAATAAATAATACATTCAAAAATAGTTAAGTTTGCTATTACAAGACTGAAACTTACTTGGAAGTAAATCAATGCACTGGAACCCACAAGATGAAAAATGAAGCATCTACATTAAGACCATGGAGCCTGACCACAGACCACACAGTAAAGTGTTAATATTTTCAAGATTACCATTATTTAGATTGTTTTTGTTTGTTTGTTTGTTTGTTTGTTTGTTTGTTTTATTTGTTTCTATTTCTGAAAAGTTATCATCTTGTTGACTGTACACCATGGCTGTGAACAACAACCTGTGGAAATTAAAGCACCATGACTTGTGTGAAAATTGCATCTCCTTTAATAGCAGTGAATGTCACAATATCACCTATATGTTTTGGGTCTTATTACTACCAAATACTAGACTTAGTGTCTTATATTTAAGAAGCATTGCTTATTTAACAAATGCACATTCAACAGTGGAATATTGATGTCTCTGCCAAAGTGTTCAGCATACTTCTTGCAAAGTGAAGCTCCTTTTCACTTTTCCATATTTTTTCTGTTGGAGGTACTCATTGCAGGGTAATGTTGCTTCGGCAGAACAATGGTGAGTAGAACATGTACAGCCTAACCAAGTGTTCACATTTAAAGCAACAGTAAATGTATCCCAGTTTTAGTGGTTTGTCAGCTGACAATGAGTAGAGGAAAAAAGAGTTTGTGCAATTAACAAAGAAATAAATGTCATATGGAGTAAAACGACATAGACTAAACTGACCAATGTTAGCATGCATTTTGTGCTTTAAATTTGCTGCTACAGCTGCTTTCAGTGGAACAGTTTTCATTTTTCTCTCAAAAGCTGCCACTATCTGCTAGAGTGATTCCTCTGTGGCGAGTAGATGTTCATTCACTGGAGCTGGTGTATCTGTGAAACTTCTAATGTGGCGCTAGAGACCATGATGACCTGGTACACCCCTGCTTGCATTTGTGTGTGTTTAGTTTTTTGCCAACTACTTTATTGTTAACAGGCTGCTTCAACATTTCCAGCTAACATGGCTAATCTAGTGTTCTATTTATAACCCTGTAGATGTTAGCTGACGTTAATGTGCTCTGATAACTGTGAAAGAATTTTTTCATGATGCATTTATATCCTTTGGACTTTCACATTGTTGTGTGTTTGGTTCTCCAGCAGTTCCGGACACATTATTGAATTTCGATCTTGGTAACTGTGACAAAGATAAAATGAGACACATTTCTGTGGGGATTTGAACTGATACAAATACCGGTGTTTCTGTGGTTAGTAACTGCCAGTAAGGCAATACAAGAATTTGTTTTACCCAGCATTTATGCACATCTAGTTCTTGTGAAAAGGGCCTATTAGAGCCTTTGTCAGTTCGCCCAGTTGCCTAATGTGCAACATAACAAGAAAAGCCACCACACAAGTTGCAGTGATTTTCTCAGTAATTCCATCAGATTGTTCGAGCGAGTATTTCACCCTCCACTTTTCAAAGTCCTGGGTGACATTCCATTGCTTTGTTTATGACATGCATATAAAAACCTCTGCTTTCACTAAACAGCATAAAGCACTAACCAGCAGGACCAGGCAGAGTAAAATTCAGCAAAACCAATCAGAATCTTCATTTCAGCTGGAAGGCGCTTTCAGAGCCTTGGATGGTGTGGACCTGTCAATTTTTTTCTTCAGTTTGCCTTAGACCATGCATTGCTGCAAAACTTCTGATCAATAAATTAGTTTAGTCCACTTTAGCCCTTGCAGTCCAACACGTGAAGCAAAGCAAAGAGATTAAATATCACAAAAAAACTGTGGTGCAGACTTCAGTAAAAAAAAAAATTTACTGGGCATGAAAAACAGCTTGATGTTCTTCATGTTCAATATCTCTCAATATTGCCATCTGAGGCTAAACTTACTGAAAACAGTGACAATGTCCATGATCAGGTTCAGTGGAGGTTAGAAAAACCTAAACCAGTACTCAAGTAAATGTATTGATACATTAAATAATTAATCCACACATAATACCCTCCTGACCCCGGCTATGCCTTGACACTCTGTCCATGAATATCACGAACAGGAGTGGAGACAGGACATAACCCTGGCAAAGTCCAACACTAACACTGAGAAAGTCTGACTTAATGCTGAGCATACGTACACAGCTCTCACTCCGGGAGTACAGGGAGTACATAGAATTTCCCAGGGAGGTTGAGCAGTGTGATACCCTGATAGTTGTCACATACCCTCCAGTGCCCTTTTTTTAAAAATAGGGACCACCACCCTGGTCTGCTAGTCCAAGGGTACTGTTCCTGAGGTCCATACAATATTGCAGAGGCATGTTAGCCACGACAGCCTCACAATATCCAGAGCCTTAAGTATCTCCAGACGAATCTCATCCACTCCTGGTGCCTTACCCCTGAGGAGCTTGCCAACTACCTCACTGACCTCCACCAAGGAAATGGAGCTTGACATGCCAGAAGCCTCTGGCCCTGACTCTCACCAGGGAGGCAAGTCTCCCAAGTCAGAGTTTCTCCACCCTTGCCGAATACAGCTTGGGTGCAGCCACCCCAACCGCTCCTGAGTCACTGGACAGTTGTCCAAAACCTCCTTGAGGCTGGCCAAAAGTCTTTTTCCATGGCTTCACCAAACTCCTCCCATGCCCTGCATTTTGCTTCTGCAACAGTTACAGCTACCATCTTTTTTGCCTGTCGGTACCTATCTGCTGAGTCGGGAGTCCTTCAGGCCAATCAATCGCAAAAAGGCCTCTTTCTTCAGCTTGACAGCCTCCCTCACCACCGGTGTCCACCGGGAGGTTCTTGGGTTACTGCCCCGACAGGCACCCACAAGCTTTTGGCCACAGCTATGCCTGGCAGCTTTCACAATGGAGGTTTTGAACAGGGTCCATTCAGACTCCATGTCCCCTACCTCCTCTGGGACATGAGAAAAGCTCCCCTGGAGGTGGGAGTTGAGATCATTCCAAAGGTCGTTAATTTCACTATCTCAACTGAGTTTCAAGCCCTTTGCTTTTACTCTAGTTGATTCCCAACAAAAGTGTTAAAAACATTTCTTGAGTGTTCTCTTGCCCTCTGTGTTTAGGGGGCTTATCAGAAAATGCTTAGAAAAGTAAAAGTCCATCCACATTTTACTTACGTAAATGTAATTAATTACTACCCATCACTGAATAGGATTATGATAACATGTAATTAGCATAAAAAGCATTTTTAGTCAGTGGCCTGATTGTATTTTATCACTCAGCCATATATATATATATATATATATATATATATATATATATATATATATATATATATATATATATATATATATATTTTTTTTTTTTTTTTTTTTTTTTTTTTTTTTTTTTTAAGAATATGTTTTGCCCAACCACTTTTGAAAGTGTGATGCTTCCACTGATGTTACTTGTGATTGCACATTCCTACTCTCAATCTTCTAATTGTGGGCCTGGAGCTCACCACCTCTTCCATCACGCTTATTTGAATTCAAAGTCCATTCTCACTCACCTGAGCTTAACAGGAGCAGAGACAGAGGCGAATGCAGACGCCTAATTCGGCAGATTTAAATTCATCCCAGACATCAGCCGTCCTGTTTCCAGCAGCAGGCTGCTAAGCCCCCGCGCTTTGTGTACTTCAAAGACGCTAAGACTTGGCTTTCTGTCGGCACGTAAAACAAAGGAGCTTTACTGCTTTTGCCTCTCAGGTTTAGAGGGAGGGAAAAAAGACCCTCAGTATTAAACCTCTAGGAACACCACATTAAACAACAATGAGGAAGGAGAAAAAAATAGCATTCTCACAAAAGGTTTTTTTTTTTTTACTTTCTCCCTACTTTACACAAAAGTTCTTGAAACGATTGTTCAGCGGCTAAGAAGCGGGTGTAAAGTTTAGAGAGGGACAGAAGAAGGGAAGCAAGAGAAAAAGAAAGAATAGTTCAGCAAGGAAATGGACATGGCCTGTCTTATCGTCTCCTAGCACAGCGTAGATTAGTGCTGAGCAGGACAGAGAAGGAGGCTGAGAAAAAATTACAAAAGCTGCTCCGTGGTATTAAAACAGACAGTTGCATTAGCGTTCTAATAAGATGAGACAGGCCAATACAGACAGTGAGAAAAAGTAGAAAAGCCTCTCTGCCTCTTTCTCTCACACGCTCATACTCTCTCTCTCTCTCTCTCTCTCTCTCTCTCTCTCTCACCTCCACTCCCCCTTCCTATTTCTCATTCTTGCGCTCCTTTGCTGTTTCTCTCTTCCTTTCCTTTGCTATCTTACATGTTTGCTCTCACCTTCATTCTCTTCTGTTCTTTCTCTCTGTCTCTCCTCCTTTCCTTCTCTCTCCTTTACTACTTCTCTCTTTTTTCTCTCCCCTTGGCTCTCTCATGAGCGCTCTCTCTCTCTCTCTCTCTCTCTCTCTATCTCTCTCTCTCCTCTCTCTCTCACCTTTGCTCTTTTCTCCTTTCTCTTTCCTTTGCTGCTTTTCTTTTCCTCTCACTCATTTGCTCTCCAGCATGTTCTGTCTCTTTTACCTTCACTCTCTCCTCCTCTTTTATTTGCTGTTTCTCTCTTCCGGTCTCTCCTTTGCTCCCTCACATGTGCTCTCTCTCTCTCTCTCTCTCTCTCTCTCTCTTTTCTTTCTTCTTTTTCTCTTCCTCTCATTTTCTCTGTCTTTTCTCATTTACCCCCTTGCTTGTTTATCCTTCACTGTCACATTCTCTCTTTTGCTCTCTCCCTTTCTTCTTTCTGTCTTTTCTCTCACCTGTTTCTCTCTCCAGTTCAGTTCAGAATAGGTTTATTAGCATGACTGTGAGGAAAACAGAATATGATAAAAAAAAAACCTCTATTTCTCCCTTTTTCTGCCTCCTTCTCTTTGTCTATTTCTCTCTCTTTCTTTGCCTATTTTAGTCTTTCTTTTGCCTCTTTGCCTTTACATTTAAATTTTCTCTATCACTCTCTCATTGCCCCTGTCCCCTCCCCCTTTGCTCTTTCTTTCCCTCCCTCTCCATTCTCTCTCTCTCTCTCTTAGCTTTACTCTCTCTTTTCCACTACTCCCTCTTTCTTTCTCTCTCTCTCTTTCATTTTCTCTCTTTCCTTTGCTTCTTGATCATTCTTTATACCCTCTTTAAGTCTTTCTCCTTTGCTCTTCTCCACTCCCTCTCCATTCTATCTCTCTCTCTCTCACTATCTTTCTCTCTCTCTTTCTTTTTCTCTCTTTCTTTTGCTCCTTGCTCATGCTTTATACCTTCTCTGACTTTCTCTCCTTTGCTCTTCTCCACTCCCTTTCAATTCTCTGCCCCCTTTCCCTCTTTCTTTTGCTCCTTGTTAATGCTTTATACCTTCTTTGACTCTTTCTCATTTGCTCTTCTCCACTCCCTCCTCATTCTCTCCATTTCCATCCCTCTCTTTCTCTCTCTTTCTTTTGCTCCTTCCTCATGCTTTATACCTTCTCTGACTCTCTCTCCTTTGCTTTTCTCCACTCCCTCTCCATTCTCTCTGTTTCACCCTCTCTCTCTTTCTCTCTCTTTCTTTTGCTCCTTGCTCATGCTTTGTACCTTCTTTGACTCTTTGTCCTTTGCTCTTCTCCACTCTCTCCATTCTCTTTCTCTCTCTCTCTCTCTCTCTCTCCTTTATCTCACTTTCTTTCCTTTGCTGCCTCTCATTCCTTGTCTCTCTCTGTCTCTCTCTCTCTCCTTGCTTATGCTTTATCCAATCTCTCTCCTCTGCTCTTTTCCATCTCTCTCTCTCTCATTCTCTCTGTCATTCTCATTCTCTCTGTCATTCTCTCTCTCTCTCTCTCTCTCTCTCTCTCTCTCTCTCTCTCTCTCTCTGTGTAAATTGCAGACTATTTGATCTTTGTTTGTTTTCCTCTGTCTATATGTGAGGTGGCTATCTGATAGTGAGGTTGAGGGGAGAATATGTGTCAAAGGTTTAAAAAGCAGCACATTAATTATAGCCATCTTCAGCCCCGGCCATGCGGGGCTGATAATCTGACCGTCTCTCCTGCTCTCTTGCCCCTTAAATCCCTCTTATCTGTGCCGTGACAAACTCTCGGAGGCACACTCGCTCGCTGGCCACTGCGAAATGTGCTGCGCCCGACTGAGACTTTTATGATTTATGAGTCTCACATGGACTAATCACCACTGAGATGCTGTCTGCAGATGAATCTCCCTCACATGCACACTCACCCCTAGGAGATATTTCATGCACAGTCTCCAGCTCCTTTCAAAATGGCTCTCTCTCTCTCTCTCTCTCTCTCTCTCTCTCTCCCTCTCCCTCTCTCAGAAACTCATGAACACAGGAGCACACACATCTACTGAGTGTATTGTTGTGCAACCTTGTATTGAAGCAGAGATCTTTCCAGTAAAAGCACAGATATCAGGATTGTGCGTCACTCTTGCTATATAAAGGCACTATTCAATAGTAACCCCAAGACAAACACTCAGGTATGTTATACTGTCTGATACCACTTTGTGTTTCCACTGAATCTCTACAAAATTAGATCAAGCTGTGGTCCTAACCTTACCCAATGTTACCCAAAAACTACCCTTAACCAACCTTATCCAAAACACAACCTTGCCCAAAACCTAACCTTACCAAACCTTTCCCAAAACCTAACCTTACCAAACCTTTCTCAAAACCTAACCTTATCAAACCTTTCTCAATACCTAAACTTACCCAATGTTACCCAAAACCTAACCTTAACCAACCTTATCCAAAACACAACCTTGCCCAAAACCTAACCTTACCAAACCTTTCCCAAAACCTAACCTTACCAAACCTTTCCCAAAACCTAACCTTACCAAACCTTTCTCAATACCTAAACTTACCCAATGTTACCCAAAACCTAACCTTAACCAACCTTATCCAAAACACAACCTTGCCCAAAACCTAACCTTACCAAACCTTTCCCAAAACCTAACCTTACCAAACCTTTCCCAAAACCTAACCTTACCAAACCTTTCTCAAAACCTAACCTTACCCAACCTTTCTCAAAACCTAACCATAACCAACCTTATCCAAAACCTAACCTTACCCAACTTTACCCAAAACATAACCTTACCCAACCTTACACAAAACCTAACCTTAATAAACCTTTCCCAAAAACTAACCTACCCAATCTCACCCAAAACACAACCTTACCCAACCATACCCACCCAACCTTAAACCTAACTTTATCCAACCTCACCCAAAACACAACCTTACCCAACCATACCCACCCAACCTTAAACCTAACTTTATCCAACCTTACCCAAAACACAACCTTAGAGACAAAAAATCAAACATGTTTGATAAACTCATCAGAAATCAGAAGGCCAAAAATCTCAGTCTGCACCCCTCACACACTATTTGATTCTCTCTCCAACTGTTGACTGAAACATCTGCATCCTAGAGCCAACCAACTCAACCAGACTGAGAATTGGAGCTAAAATCAAGATAAAAGGATTCCTTTCTAATTGCTTGAGTAGATCTAATCTAATCTAAGTACAGCTCCTAAACTCATAACCAGTAAGAAAGCGTCCTTAGCATTATTTAATCTTAACATGAAAATTTGCTGTACTACTTGTTTTAAATAAAAATTCATTCTTTGTTTTATGTCTTCTGTGAAGGCCTAGGAGGCTCTGAGGGCCCCCATCTGCTTGCTACACTATGTACAGCAAGGGAAATTAAGCCAACAATAGCATTAAACTAAAATTCCACATACCCTCCACATCCAAATCCAAATCTATGCCCTTGGCACATGCAGTCCACAGTAAGGAATGATGATACTCGGCAGATCTGAATGCAGATGGACCCCACGAGTGCAGGCAGGATGTTGGCTTTTAGTTTCTGCTGATAGTAGAATGTTGAGGGATGTGAGAGTCTTCAATTATTTTCCTCCACAGGGGTAGGAGATGAGGAAAGAGGTAGATTAGGGCAGAGGGAGAGTGAGAGCAGGGAGATGGAGGGGATGATAGAGGCGGAGCAGAGATCAGCACCCTATGGTAATGCAGAGGCTGCATTTGCTCCCTGTAGAGTCCTGCACAGGTTGCACAACTAGAATTCTAATACACAGAGGGTCAATGGTAATGCAATGAATCAGCCAAATATATTCTCTAAAAATGTTAAACAAGTAATAGAAGTGTATAGTTTTCTGTTTAACATCATATCTGAATCATCACACACTTTCTGTAAACTGTGTTGGTAAGCAATCACAAATAAACTTTCTTATGAGGCTTCTGACACTGTATGGCATACTGTTATTTATGAACACACTGTAAAAAATGAGAACTGATTACACAGCTTTTCATTAGTCGACTCTTGAGAAGCTGTTGTTTTTAGGTCTGCATCTCAGTCAGATAAACAAAACAGAATTGGCGTTTTTAACTCGATTTCTCCACTAGCTGGGACTTCCTCCATCACATTATCCCATCTGGCATTTTTTCATCTTGGGCTTCTAGACAAGGACAGCTGTGGCATTGGTGGGATTCAAACTCACAATCTTCTGATGTTAGGATGAATTATTAGACAGCTGCACCACATTAGACCACAACACTACGCAAAGTTAGAATAACAAATATTCTCTACAATGTATTAAACATTCATGGACACAAAATCTGAGCCATTTCAGGTGTTCCTCAGTGATGCAACCAACTAAGCCATCACCTCAACAGGAGATTATGAGTTTGAACCCTAACGATGCCATAAGGTCTTTGTAAGACACACCAAATGACCTTTTCTTTCAGTGTGATTTTTTTTCATCTTTGATATTCAATCATCTTTTTACTGCTATGTTATGTTTTAAATTGTCCTATGTGATTTCCATTTTAATGTGTTTTGTTTTCTCTCACTTTCTTTTTTTCTTTCATGTTTTATTTACTCAAGTTTAGTTTGACTTTTGATTGTTCTTGCACTGTTTTGTAATGTGGTGCATGTCTACGGGACCTGAGGCTAAAGAGCAGGATGCTAAAAATAAACAAAATTAACAAATCCATAAGTGAGTACCCAGGAGGAAAAATGTACAGTAGGGTTGTATGATGTAAAGGGCCCTATCTAGTGGGGAAATTGAGCTTTAAAATGATTATTTATCAAACTGAGAAGCAGAACTAAAACATTAAGAGAACTTCTGACTCAGTTAAAAACTTAGAACTCGTGTCCTCAAGTTGAGTTGACTCAAGAAACGTCAGTAACTATATAATTTTGAGTTGAGCTGACTTCAGATTTTTAACAGTGCATGGACTAAAGCATGTTTCAAGTCAAAAGAGCTCACCCTTTATATAGTGTCAGAAACCACATTAACCAGTCTGTTTGACATTAACATTTTGATATGATTTGAGGCAGACTTGATGATTTAGGCATGCAGTTTGCACTGATGAAATAAGCGCTGTTGGTCAGCTACACACTAAGGAAATTTTTTTCAGTCATTAAATTCTGGTTTTCCCCTTTCCTTTAGTATAGCTTTTCATGCACGTAAACAGTCTACAAAATTATAAAGCGCTACGTGCACTCCAGAGGGGGAAATTCCAACAGAAACATGCCTTTTTGAAATTCCAGACCTTTTCTGCTCTTACGAGATGATGCAATCTTATAACTTAGACCTGCCTGCCTACCAATCAGCTCAGCATGCCCTCAGCATGTACACTGTTACAGCAGCTGCTGAAGGAGGAAGATCTAATCATGTAAAGGGTGCTTTGAGTGTTAATGGTTCCACATAGAACCATTTTCTTTGCTAAAGAACTGTTAAAGAATCACGTGTGTAAAGCTAGATCAGTGTTACAAAAGTTGGTATTTGCCAATGCACAGTAAAGAGTAAGTTGTAATGTAGGCAATTATACACCTCCTGTTATTTTCAGAAGTATTGCTGAAAAAACAGCAGTTAATGCAAACTCTTTTACTCATGTGTATTCATATTGTACTACTCTAACCCATCTGTAATGATGAATACATTACTAGTTGTGACACTGTTGTTGCATGTAATATTAATGGATAATTACACAGTTATTACATAATATTGAATGGCCCACATACATCAGTAACATTTTACAGATCAGTAATCCTCAAACAAAATCAGAAACCTCACATTTTTTGTTTGTCAACCAATACCTTTATTCTTTTAAGTCACTGTAGGTTGTATTATACTATTTTGGTCGTGTAAGGGGGAGCGAGGAGGCGGACGCACACGCTGAGATAAGCGAGATTTATTAGGGGCAAATCCAGGGTCGTGGTCAAAACTGTCCAGGTTCATATAGCCGATACGGACAGATCGGGGGACAGACATGACAAAAACCAGAATCGAGACATCAAACAGAGACCAATACAATATACAAATACAAAGACTGGCAAACACAATGGGCAAACACAGGGCTTAAATACACGGAACAATGAGGGACAGGTGAGCACAATCAGGGGCGGAGTAACCAAACAGGGGGCAGGACTAAAAACTAAAACAAAGGAGTACATGGACAGGACTGGGAGGGGCCAACCGTGACAGGTTGTATATACTGTTTTGGGGAGATATTACCCCAAAAACAATGATGTTGTTCTACTGAAATGATGTGGTGTTAGTGCTGAAAAATACATATTCACTTGTTTCTATTTTGTTACCTGTATTGTCCACATGTAGTCAGACACAGTGAGAGCCCACCCACAGACAGTGTAGTTAGTCAGGAACAGATGAGCTTATATACTGAGATTACACAGAATCAGAAACCTCACATTTATTTTACCTTTTTCACACCTGTTACCTGTTACCAACATACTATTTCTCCATTATAAAGCACAGATCTGGCAAAAGGTTCAGAAATTAGCACATCAGGAATATCTGTTTGTCTTTACCTTAATTTTTTATTTCGTAATCACTAGGAAGTTATTATGTAATGTTGAGGTTATTACAAACTTTTCACCACTATTTTATAATTTTATCACTGACTTGTAACTGTTACAATTACTAACTTATTATTTGTTAAACACTAGACAATTAGGTAACACTTTATTTGCATGGTCCACTGTAAATGCTTTGTAAATGCTCAGTATATCTTTAAGTAATATCCAACTAAATATCTATTAACTGCAACTTGATGTGAAGTTGAATGTTATTTGGATGGTCCACTGTAGATGCTTTGTAAATGCTCAGTCTGTCTTTAGGTAACATTCAACTAAATATCTATTATATGTAACTGAACTTCAAATTCAGTATGAAAGATTTTCTTTAATCTATTCCTAACCCTAAACCTAACTCTAACCTTAACCTCAAGGCAAAACCTGCACCTACTCCTAACCCTAACCATAACTTTACTGTTGTTGATAATCAACTGAACATCACCAGAAAGCTTGTTAGTGATTTACATATCTGTAGGGCATCTACAGGACCATTCAAATAAAGTGTGATCAACAATTAACACAGCATTTTTAAGTAGATACAAATTGTTATCCTAATATGACCATATCATTATCTGTGCTACTGATTTTTCTTTAAATAAAAGTGAAAACATATGCTGCGGCTCTGTCCCTGAGCTCCCCGTCACTCTCTCCATCAGTGCTAAACCAGCTCTTGGACAGACAGCAGGAGATTGATAGCAGTTGAACGATGACTGCTGTCACACAAACACACACACAAAAACACACACACATACTTGTGCTGTGTCCCCTGGGGGCTCATCAGTGTGCGACCCCTCCAATCCATTTCTACACACATGCCCACACATATACTATCACATTTTGCAGTTGGACCATCAGAGCTCATAAACATGTCTTCTAGATGCACAAAGTGACCTGTATTTAACACGGCAGGGTGAATGGGCCAGAGAAACGGTAGCTAATGTTTGTTTTTATTATTGTTATTATTATTATTATTATTATTATTATTATTATTACTCTTTTTCCCATACAATAACACAGAAGTACAACCCCAATTCCAATGAAGTTGGGACACTGTGTAAAACATAAATAAAAACAGAATATGATGATTTGCAAATCCTTTTCAACCTACATTCAATTGAATACACTACAAAGAGAAGACAGTTAATGTTCAATATTCACTTATTTTGAATTTGATGCCTGCAACATGTTCCAAAGAAGTTGGGACAGGGGGCATGTTTACCACTGTGTTACATCACCTTTCCTTTTAACAACACTCAATAAGCGTTTGGGCACTGAGGACACTAATTGGTGAAGCTTTGTAGGTGGAATTCTTTCCCATTCTTGCTTGATGTATAACTTCAGTTGTTCAACAGTCCGGGGCCTCCATTGTTGTATTTTGTGCTTCATAATGCACCACACATTTTCAATGGGAGACAGGTCTGGACTGCAGGCAGGCCAGTCTAGTACCCGCACTCTTTTACTATGAAGCCATGCTGTTGTAACACGTGCAGAATGTGGCTTGGCATTGTCTTGCTGAAATAAGCAGGGATGTCCCTGAAAAAGACATTGCTTGGATGGCAGCATATGTTGCTCCAAAACTTGTATGTACCTTTCAGCATTAATGGCACCTTCACAGATGTGCAAGTTACCCATGCCATGGGCACTAACACACCCCCATACCATCAGAGATGCTGGCTTTTGAACTTTGTGCTGATAACAATCCGGAAACTCATTTTACTCTTTGGCCCGGAGGACACGACATCCATGATTTCCAAATACAATTGGACACTTTTCCACTTTGTGTCAGTCCATCTCAGACGAGCTCAGGCCCAGAGAAGCCGGCGGCGTTTCTGGGTGTTGTTGATATATGGCTTTTGCTTTGCATGGCAGAGTTTTAACTTGCACTTGTTGATGGAGCGACGAACTGTGTTCACTGACAGTGGTTTTCTGAAGTGTTCCTGAGCCCATGTGATAATATCCATTACAGAATGATGTTGGTTTGTAATGCAGTGCTGCCTGAGGGATTGAAGGTCACGGGCATTCAATGTTAGTTTTCTGCCTTGCTGCTTACTTGCAGAGATTTCTCCAGATTCTCTGAATCTTTTGATGATATTATGGACTGTAGATGATGAAAGCTCTAAATTCTTTGCAATTGCACGTTGAGAAACGTTGTTCTTAAACTGTTGGACTATTTGCTCACGCAGTTGTTCACAAGGTGGTGAACCCTTGCTTGTGAATGACTCAGCCTTAGTGATGCTCCCTTTATACCCAATCATGACAATCACCTGTTTCCAATTAACCTGTTCACCTGTGGAATGTTCCAAACAGGTGTTTTTTGAGCATTCCTCATTCCTCCTTTTGTTGCCCCTGTCCCAACTTCTTTTGAATGTTTTGTAGGCATCAAATTGAAAATGAGTGAATATTTGCAAAAAATAATAAAGTTTATCCATTTGAACATTAAATATCTTGTCTTCGTAGTGTATTCAATTGAATATAGGTTGAAAAGAATTTGCAAATCATTGTATTATGTTTTTATTTATGTTTTACACAACGTCCCACCTTCACTGGAATTGGGGTTGTAACTATCTGAAGTAATAAATAAAGCTGTCAACATTAAAGTAATCACAAATATTTGCATTCTTTTGCACAGCTAATTGTGATAACATTTTTAAATGTATTACAGTTGTATTTGCTAAATTTTATCTTAAAAAAAGTTGCAACCTGTGATTTTCTTTGAGTGTGTAACGGGGAGCGAGGTAACAGATGCGTGTGCAGAGGTAAGCGACTTTTCTTGAGGGCAAATCCAGGGTCATGGTCGAAACAGTCCAAGGTCATATAGCCAACACGAAGCGATCGGGGGACAGACATGACAAGATAAACACTAAACAGGATGCAAAAGGTACAAACAGCACAAACCCGACGAGCAAACAATGACCAGCGAAAACAAAGGGCAAACACAGGGCATAAATACACAAGGATAACGAGAGACAGGTAAAAACAATCAGAGGCGGAGTTACAAAACCAAAACAAAAACGCACATGGACAGGACTGGGAGGGGCCAATCGTGACAGAGTGAATGCAGTTTCCATTACTGATGTCTAGCGAGTGGAACAGTGGCTGCTTGTTTTAGCCAATGGGTGCATATATTTTTGTGCAAAAGTCAGAGATCACCCTTCCTTTTTTTATTAAATGTTCATTAAATGTTCGTCCATATACAGTTATTCATTTTTCAGCATAAAAGAAAATTCAGATAGCATATATTTTTTTTTAAAATTATACAGATGCCTAAACAAATATAAAATTACATTCTTCACCATTTAGTGTGTACACCATTTAGTGTGCATTATTTGAGCTTCCATTCTTTTCAGGACAAAACCTTCAGTTTTTCCATGAAAACAAATATAAATCTGCAGTTGTCTTAGAAGTTGTTTGATCATTTTCTGAAGTAATCCAAAGACATTTATTGATGTTGAGGTCTGAACTCTGGGGTTGTAAGTTCATTGTTCAGCTGTTGTTTCTTAGCCAAAGGGAATATCTTAATCTCCACAGAAATATCTTCCGGAAAATGAATAATGTGCACTTAATGGCTATTTTGAACTTGAAATCAATTAAAAATTGCATATATCATGCATCATATATACAGTCAATGGTTCAACATCTCTATGGTAGTAGCCTCTCCCCTTGTAGATTGTTATTGTGTAGGCTCTCAAGAGGAACTGGAGCTCCACTTTACTGTTGCTTTTGTCAGTTTGCTGCTCATTTATTTATCCATATATCCTTTTATCCCACAAGCACTGTCCATTGTAGTCTGTTAAAAATGCTGAAGGTGTTGCTTTAAAGGTTGTATTTAAATGAGATGACTACAATCATGGATTCTAACATAGCCTGCACTTCTACAGATATTTCATAGGGGCAGACTTGGAAATCGCTTTAAAAGCATTAAATCAATGAAATAAAGCCCTTATTGTGTTTACTTTGGAACCTCTAAAACAAATACATTTAATTTAATCTACAATAGGTTGTTTAACAGTGAACTTTTTAATGGAAGTAATTAGTCTGTTATATATGTCTAACATGTAATCATCATTGCCTCAGTGCACATGTTCTTTATCAAAAGCAATAATGTTGTTCCAAAATAGCATATGTACTGTCTGGATGCATCAGCGCAAGCTGTAGCATCTGGAAAAAGATAAGACTGTACACTATCCTCATGAAGAAGACAACTTATTATTATGATGGCATTAATGTTGCTGTGGATTTAATCTGTATATGCTGAAACCTGATCTGCACCCACATTGTCTTCCAGGTAGGATTCTTGTAAAGAATTCCTACAGAATGTCCAGCTAAAATATAGCTTTAATACCAATATCGCAGTGCCAGTTTCCACAGAAACCTGAGGAATGATAATGATCTCCCTTACAATAGAAGCGATTCATGTGTGCGGGCAATAACACATTTATCAGACGTTCTCAGACCAAAGGCACTGCAAGCCAGATAAAATAAAGCAGTTCAAATTCAGGATCTCAAGTACAGACCACTAGATTGTTTGTCCTAGGTCTACTCACCCCTCGAGCTCATTTCCCTGGTGCTCATTTAAAGGTGAGGGTGATTGCAAGGTTTATTAAAATGTTCTGACATTTGCCTAAATGTTTTTAGGAATAGCAGCTCAGCCCACGTTGATCTAAAATGAATCGCAATGTGAACATTCATTCATGTCAATGACATTTGCTTCTTTCCCCCCCCAAAGGATCCACTATGATTATTATGATAATGACAAAGTGAAATGATAAAAAGCAAATTCCAGATGGTAGAATCCTTGATGTGCCACCAAAAGAAATTTATATGATTTATGGCTGCATATGTGTCATAGTTTCTAGGACCAGTATTTCCGTAAAGCATGTGTGGCCACTAGTATTAGCTGCATTAGAATGAACCTAATGTAGACAACAATGATGCCAAAAGCTAATGAGTCACAGTAACTTGCAGGGATGTAGGAAGTGGGGGTGCTGAGAGGGCTGTGCACCTCCAGTTTCAGCACTGCAACTGTTAATAATATAAAAATAAAACTTTCTGACCTTTGTAGTAATTTGAGCATATTTGCCATTTGTGTTAACTTTACAGTGGAGTTTGTATTTTAGATTTAGAAAATCTGCAAGATCTGCATTAAGTGAATGCCATAATTTCATTACAGTGAGACGTAAACTATTGGCCACTTTAGGACTAATGCGAAAAGACAGGTTGAGGTAAAAGGCTATGCAGTTCTGAGTCCCAAAACAGCCCAATATTGTTTTTTTAAACTTCTAAAGTAATTATCTAATATAAAATCTCACCATGTGACTTTAGGCTTTACAAAATCTTTATGTTATGCGCCACACATCACAAATCTGATTGGTCACCAGTCAGTTCATTTGCTTTCAGTTCAAACTCAAGAGAGCCATGATGTGCTTCAGTATGCATATAGTGTTGTTTCTTGCATTATTATAACTTTACAATCTTAGAAATAAAGGTGCTGTGCAGGTACATTTTTTGTTCTTCAAGGTATAAACAACAACAACAACAATAATAATAATAATAATAATAATAATAATAATACATTTTCCCTCAGATGTACAACATTGGTTTTAAGATCAAGTTGTATAGCATAACTAAGCTTTTCCAGGGAAAAAAGCACATATTTGTACCTTTTCCTTGCCTAATGCTTCAAAACAGAACAATAAAATAAAAGGCCTGGAGATGAGATGGGGTGTGTTTAGTCAATACAACTTAAGAAAATAACATTTAATGGATTATGGTACAATTATGTTCCCTGACTAAAAGTACTAAAATACCCTTGAAGGGACTAAAGTACCCTTGAAGGGACCCACTCAGTTACAGCAACCTCCTTGTTTCTACTCTCATTGTCCATTAATTAGCTCCACTTAGTATATAGATGCACTTTGTAGTTCTACAATTACATACAGTTGTCCATCTGTTTCTCTGCATAATTTGTTAGCCCCCTTTTATCCTGTTATTCAGTGGTCAGGACCCCATGGACCCTCACAGAGCAGGTACTATTTGGGTGGGGGATCATTCTCAGCACTACAGTAACACTGACGTGGTGGTGGTGTGTTAGTGTGTGTTGCGCTGAGTGGATCAGACACAGCAGTGCTGCTGATATTTTTAAACAGTGTCTACTCACTATGCACTTTATTAGACACTCTTACCTTGTCAGTCCACCTTGTAGATGTAAAATCAGAGACAATAGCTCACCTGCTGTTGCACAGTTTGTGTTGGTCATCCTCTAGTCCTTCATCAGTGGTCACAGGTCGCTGCCCAGAATACGCAGTTAGCTGGATATTTTTGGTTGGTGGACTATTCTCAGTCCAGCAGTGGCACTGAGGTGTTTGCAGGTTCCTGCGGTCACTTAGGCAGCAATCTTGCCAGTTTTTCTTTCTTCCCATAACACTCTGTTTGCAGTGTCCCTCGGAAAAACCTCCATTTGGAGGGCCATATAGCCCTAACACTTAGCTCTTCCCCTCTGTCTCAACAACCCCCTATACATACGTGGTAGGGTCAAGGGGTGAAATGGGATTGGGCCTTATTTTCTCAATACAACTTATTATGTCAGAACATTGATCAATTTTTCCAAAATATTGACTTACTATTTCAAAACAAAGACAAAATATCTCACAATAAGGAATTATTATCCTGACATAATCATTTACTTTATTGAAAATCAGTATTTTGAGATAATACATCATTGAGAGAGCCAATATTTTTAAAACAATTTCCTTCATGGACATCCTTAGTAATCACATTAACTTTGATGTAGATATTTTTTAAAATTTGGACTCAAAACACTTCTGGTTCATAATTCTGTACTGAATGAACTGCGTCTGTGTCAAATTATGGGCTTTTTAGGGACAGCCCCTCAGTCTTTTACAATAAAGCCCTCCTATGGGGTAAGCTGTAACATTTCTTCTTACTCTGCACACTTAAAAAGATGGTCCTTCAAGGGTTCTTTTGTAAAGAACATGATTCTATATGGAGCCATGAACTCTCAAAGAACTCTTTTTATGATTAAGGTTCTTTGTATCATGAAACTATTCCTCAGATTGATTGAGAATGTGCACAAAACATTGTTTCAATGGCCTTCTGGCTTGTCCATGTGAACTTTAATCAATGGCCAGCACTTTTTTGTAGACTGGCAGCAATGTTCTTTTTGGAAATCAGCAGCTTTCTCCCTACAACTCTGCCATGCACACCATTGCTGTTCTCTGTTCTTCTGATGGTAGACTCATGAACATTCACATTACCCACTGTGAGACAGACCTTTAGTTGCTCAGAAGTTGACCATGTGTTTCTTCGTGACCTCATGAACTATTACATGTCTTGCTCTTGATGAGATCTTTATTAGTCGACCACTCCTGGGGGAATGTAACAGTGGTCTTGAATTTCCTCCATTTTACACAATCTGTCTGATTGTTACTTGGTGAACTCCAAATTCTTTAGAGATGGATTTGTAACCCTTTCCATCCTGGTGAGCATCAACAGCTCTTCTTCTGAGGTCCTCAGAAATCTCCTGCTTGTGCCATGATACACTTCCACAAACGTGTTGTGAAGATCTCTGATAGATCCCTGTTCTTTAAATTAAATAGGTGGTTTCTCACACCTGATTGCCCTCCCATTGATTGAAAACACCTAACTCTACTTTCACCTTCAAATGATCTGCTAATCTTAAAGGTTCACATGCTTTTGCCACTCACAGATCTGAAATATTGGCTTATTTTCCTCATAAATAAATGACCAAGTCTAATATTCTTGTCTTATTTATTTAATTGAGTTCTCTTGATGTACTATTAGGATGTAAAACTAAGTTTTAGGTCAAATTTATGCAAAAATATAGAAAATTCCAAAGGGTTCACAAATTTTCATTCACCACTGTATATAGATTTATAATGGAAGGCAAGTCTGTGTGTGTAAACACAAGGATGTCCATAAGTGCACATGGCACCAGGACACCCTAGGCCGCAGTTCAATGATTGACTTTGTAGTCATGTCAGCGGACTTGCGGCCATGTGTATTGGACACTCGGGTAAAGAGAGGAGCTGAGCTGTCAACTGATCACCACCTGGTGGTGAGTTGGATCAGGTGGTGGGGGAAGATGCCGGTCAGACCAGGCAAACCCAAACGTATAGTGAGGGTTTGCTGGGAACGTCTGGCAGAAGAACCTGTCAGATTGATCTTCAACTCACACCTCCATCAGAACTTTAACCAGATATCGGGGGAGGTGGGGGACATTGACTCAGAATGGGCCATGTTCCGCTCCTCCATTGTTGAAGCGGCTGACTGTAGCTGTGGTCGCAAGGTAGTTGGTGCCTGTCGGGGCGGTAATCCTCGCACCCGGTGGTGGACACCCCAGGTGAGAGATGCCGTCAAGCTGTAGAAGGAGTCCTAAGAGACATGGTTGGCCTGTAGGACACCAGAGGCAGCTGGCAGGCCAAGCGATCTGCGGCTTCAGTCGTTGCCAAGGCAAAAACCCGGGTGTGGGAAGAGTTCGGTGAGGCCTTGGAAAGTGACTTTAAGTCGGTTCGGAAAAGATTCTGGCAAACCGTCAGGCGACTCAGAAGGGGAAAGCAGTGTGCCACTAGCACTGTATATAGTGGAGATGGTGTGCTGCTGATTTCGACTGAAGACGTCATTGGGCGGTGGAAGGAATACTTTGAGGACCTTCTCAATCCCACCAACACATTCTCCAGTGAGGAGGCAGAGTCTGGGGACACGGGAATAGGCTTGTCCATTACTGAGGCCGAAGTCGCTAAGGTATTTAAAAAGCTCCTTGGCGGCAGGGCTCCAGGGGTGGATGAGATCCGTCCCGAGTTCCTCAAGGCTCTGGATGTTGTGGGGCTGTCTTGGCTGACATGCCTTTTCAACATTGCGTGGACATCGGGGGTGGTGCCACTGGATTGGCAGACTGGGGTGGTGGTGCCTCTTTTTAAAAAGGGGGACCGGAGGGTGTGTTCCAACTATAGGGGAATCACACTCCTCAGCCTCCCTGGGAAGGTCTATACAGGGGTACTGGAGAAGAGAGTCCGGCTCATAGTCGAACCTCGGATTCAGGAGGAGCAGTGCGGGTTCCGCTCTGGTCGTGGAACACTGGACCAACTCTTTACCCTCTCCAGGATTCTGGAGGGTTCATGGGAGTTTGCCCAACCAGTCCACATGTGCTTTGTGGATTTGGAGAAGGCATTCGACTGTGTTCCCCGGGGTATTCTGTGGGAGGTGCTTCGGGAGTACGGGGTACATGGCTCTTTGCTACGAGCCATTCAGGCCCTGTACAAACAAAGCAGGAGTTTGGTTCGCATGGCCGGCAGTAAGTCAGACTTTTTCCCAGTGAGAGTTGGACTCCGTCAGGGCTGCCCTTTGTCACCGATTCTATTCATAATTTTTATGGATAGAATTTCTAGGCGCAGTCAGGGGAGGGTGTCCGGTTTGGTGACCTCAGGGTCACATCGCTGCTGTTTGCAGATGATGTGGTCCTATTGGGGACATCAGGCCGTGAACTTCAGCTTTCACTGGATCGCGTCACAGTGTGAAGCAGCCGGGATGTGGATCAGTACTTCCAAATCTGAGGCCATGGTTCTCACGCGGGAAAGGGTGGAGAGCCCTCTCTGGGTCGGGGATGAGCTCTTGCCTCAAGTGGAGGAGTATCTCGGGGTCTTGTTCACGAGTGATGGTACAAGGGAGCGGGAGATTGACAGGCAGATTGGTGCTGGGTCAGCAGTGATGCGGGCTCTTTACCGGTCTGTTGTGGTAAAGAAAGAGCTGAGCCATAAGGCAAGTGTTATGTGTTGGGCCTGAAAAGGGGGGGGGGCTTTTCTGGCTGGTGTTATTTTCTTTCTCTTTACTAGTCCCTCTCCCTTTTTGTGCTTGCTCGCCGGTATGTCCCCTCCCTCGTTTGTTCCTTATCTCTACAGGTTGGCTGCAGTGTCAATCATCGTCAGAGGGACCGTCCCCCACTGCGGCCAATCATCATCCAGAATTCAGGACCTGGAGGAGGGACTTGGAATTTAAAAGAAGACCGGCGAAGCTCGAGGAAGTTGGCGTTACCCCTGGAGTCTAAGCTGTTCCGTGTTCACGGGACTGTGTTGTGTGTCGGGTTATTGATGTGGCCTAGTGCAAGCTTAAGTTCCTGGCACTGATAGTCTGTTTTTTATTGTATTATAACTCTCTCTCTCTCTCTCGCTGCTGCTGCTGTGTTCTCTTGGGGTTCTGGACAGGGTAGAGGGGCGCGCTCATACATATTATGTCACGTAGCGGCCCTATGTATAGACACCCTAGGTAAGGGGCGGGCGCCAACCTGTGTATTTCGGTTTTATGTTGGGGAGACTAGTGCAGTCAGTGTTTTGTTTTTCAATAGACAACGAACTAGGGTAGCTTTATTTTTCGTTGGTTTTGATTATTTCTTTCCTTTGGCGCCGTCCGGGTCCAGAAGTCCATTTAGTGTTTATTTTGAAATATAAATATTGTACATATTGTAAATATTGGTGGCTGTTGGTTTGAGGGGAGGATTTCACTCACTTGTCCCCGGTGCAGTGTGAAATAAACAGCACGTAAGACGCTGAACGTGTTGTGTCTTGGTCCTTCCCGGTTCGTGTTACAAACATCACATCAAAACCATATGTTACTGGCCCCTTTTCCCCTAGGCTTAACTATGGGGTCTCGATTTACTGGTCGATCTACGTTCCCACCCTCACCTATGGTCATGAGCTTTGGGTAATGACCGAAAGAACGAGATTGCGAATACAAGCGGCCGAAATGAGTTTCCTCCGCAGGGTGGCTGGACTCTCCCTTAGAGATAGGGTGAGAAGTTCAGTCATCCGGGAGGGACTCAAAGTAGAGCCGCTGCTTCTCCACGTCGAGAGGAGCCAGTTGAGGTGGTTCGGGCATCTGGTTAGGATGCCTCCTGGATGCCTCCCTTGGGTCCATTGGGGAGGAGACCCCGGGGAAGACCCAGGACATGCTGGCGTGACTATATCGCCCAGCTGGCCTGGGAGCGCCTCGGAATCCCTCCCAGGGAGCTAGTGGAAGTGGCTGGGGAAAGGGAGGTCTGGGCCTCATTGCTCAGGATGCTGCCCCCGCGACACGAACCCCGGAGAAGCGGAAGATGATGGATGGATGGATGGATGGATGGATGGATGGATGGATGGCAAGTCTGTGTGGTTGAGATGACCTGCCACTTATTTCACATCTTTAAATCGCTTCATGATGATTTTGCTTTGAAACCACTTTTCAACTTTTCATCCAGTAATTAAAATGTTAATTGTAGCGCAAACGAGTTACGGTCTCTAATGTTTAATTGCATACTTACCCAGTAAAGTGGGGTTGGACTATTTAATTTGCTGCAATCCACCATTGAGGTGAAATCATACAAGCATGTTTGAGACATTACAGTGAAGTCAATTAGCTTAGGAAATCATTTCCAAATGCATTTGTATGTCAGGCTGTGTGTAGCAGAGATAAAAGCTGAGATAAAAACACTGCACTTAGCATCGAAGAGCGGCCCCATTAAACCATTATACACCCTCACTCTTTACATTATCCCATTTTAAATGCTTGTTTTAACGGCGTGAAGGAGCTTTGAAGCAAGATTGTGATAATAATGGTTTCCACTGACTCAGCGCATGGGTATGTGAAAGGAAATGCATTTTAAAATCTCGGAAAGGCGAGGGGCCATTTAGAGCTGTTTCCTGAGTGTGACGTCTCAGAGGAATACTTTTGTATAACACAACAGGAACGAGGCTGATAGTGTTTGGAGTCGTCGATTCCTCCCTCGGTGTCACTTGGCGCTTCGCTGTGCCAAATTGAAGATTTATTATTTGTAACTTGTGTCTTTGAGAATCAAGCAGGGAAAAGAAATAAATAAATTGAAGCCAAACAAGGCATGTCTGAGAAGACTGAGGGGAAAAAAAAGCCTTTAGGTTAGAAACACAATTATTCAGTTTTTTGGTGCTTTAATCCAAGCCGGAGTCAAGCTCCAGTTCATCTGCCACCGTGTCCTACAATTTACTGAGATTTCATGGAAATACTCCTTCTGCATTAGGCCAAACGACATTAGGGGCTTCATGGGGATTTTGTTCCCCAATTTTTGATCCCCGAGATGCTGTGAGAGGGTGAAAACTCAGTTCTTGATTGCCTGGATACCTTCAGATAAGAGGAGGTTTCAAATTCTGCCCTCAAGTAAAAACAGTTTCTCTGTTTCTGTGAGTCTATTTTTCCTTTCTAAATAACTCTGGCTCTAACTGATTACTCACATGAACAGGCCTCCTCCTTCCTTCTTCAACTGCACAGTCTTGAATACTAACTTCATTTGTGCCATCTGTGCTAATATTACTCTCAAAGCGTCGGCAACTAAGTGCTGCCTCTTTTAGTGCTTTGTTTCAGCCTTGGTTACCTGTTTATACTAGTTCCTGAATGTTTTTGTAGTATGTTCTGGCTTTTTAAGGGGTTAATAATATCACAATGTGATAATAACACAGTGTGATAAAACAGGTGAGCAGTGGCTGACTCTTAATGCAATTGATAGCTTTCTAAGGGGATCTAAAGGTCATCTACAGGAAACTAGTGGTCTCTATTGAAACCTATCAATCCAATTACCACAAAGCAAAACTGTTAAGTTTTCATTGTAGGGGTTTCTAAAGATCCTTTTTCATTAGGGAGGGTTACAGATCTTACAAGTCACTCAACAGCTACAATTTGGGCAATATAAAAGGTTTCTTTACATTCTGAGGAAAGGAATGCTACAATCATTTGATTTTGTCCAAGAGTAAATGACTAGCATTAGTGGTAGAGTGGAGTCTAGCTACTTCACAGACTTTCCATGATGTACCTGGAATGAAAAGAAGTCACCTAAAATTAGCAAATACTAAATAGTAAGTCTCTCTTTTCCAATCACATATTGTTGGTTATAGAACACTGGCAGAAATGAAGAGAACTTTTTTGCCAGTAGTTCCTTCATGAGGAAATGACAGAGGTGTCCAATTGGTCAGCCCAGTCAATAAGACAGTATAGATGCAGCTTTCATTCCAAACAAGCAGGAGCATTGTTATTCCCTTGTTGTGATGCTATCACTCAACAGGACTCAGGCTTTTCAAGTGTGTTTTAAATCATCTTTGGATCATAAAAGTTTTAATATGTGCTTCTGACAATAGCTGGTAAAAAAAAACACTCAAACCATTATTTAGACAAAACCTGCTCTTCATTCCAAGGAAAACACTTTGATTAACATGAAGCTCAATGTTAAGGCTAATTAAACTATGGTTAGTCCTGAGCCTGTCTTGTGATGAACTGAGAACCGTTATATGACAGACAAGATCTCTCGATAATAGCAAACAGAATTAATGTCTTTAACAACTCCACCGTATTTGCCTGTAAACTAGCAACAACAACTAGCCATTATAAAAATACTTCATTAAAAGTAACAAGCCTGCTAAAAGTAATTATATGTACTTAAAAATGGTTCTTCAAAGGTTCTTTATTACAAAAAATGGTTCTATATAGAAGCATGAATGGTCAAATAACCCTTTGCATGATTACAGGGTTCTCTGTATCATGAAAGGGTTCTTCAGAGTGTACTCATTACATCAGTTGCTCTCAGTCGTCAAACAATTGATTATGTGGGCTCCTGTATTGTTGAAAAGAAAAACCCGCAGCCACATGGGCTCTTAGCAGATAAGACTGGGCAAATAGTTATATATCACAGTACATCCAGCTGTCTTCAAACTTGTGTTTTTGTAAGTTTTTATTGTATGACCATTGAGTTTTATCATTATTGATTGATGGACAATGGATAAATAGTGCACAGTAAGTCGTCTTTCTTTGTTCTTTCCAAAATAGCATGTTACTACCTCATACACTCTTAAAAATCAAGATCCTTCAAGAGTCCTTTGCATGATTAATAGGTTCTTTGCATCATGAAAGCATTCATTAGATAGGTGGAGAATGTGCTGTAGATGGTTCTATATAGAACACCAAAGCAGCCAAAAGGGCTTCTTCTATTGTTATGATGCCAAGTTTGTATCAGTAGAAGAACTTTTTTTGATACTGTATAGAACACTTTTCAAAAAGATTCTAAGTAGAATAATAGAAACCCTACATTTTCCATCAATCTGAGGAACCATTTCACAATGAAAAGAACGATGATGATGCGAAGGATTCTTCGAGTGTACATTGTTGTATATAAAACCATTTTCTTTACAAAATAAGCCCTGAAGAACAATCTTTATATATGTATATAAGTATAGATATATAGGGGACCAATTCAATCAAGTACTACTTTGTTGTGGTACTCCAGAAAAGGTAAGTTTAGGGATGTGTAAAATACATTTTCACACATTAGCGCCCTCTACTGGACCCAGATTATACAACAGCTGCAAACTGGTCATACCACAAGCTTATAGAGAGGAAAAGGGTGGAAAAGGCTCTTAAGACTTTCTAATTATTGCACTAAAGTATTCTGGTCAAAGCAAGTCTGGACAGATGAAATATAAGTGATGACTCTACACTGTGTTCATGGCCATTCTAACAAAAACTCCAAAACAAAATTTTCAACATAGAAACTTTATGTTAAAAGGAAGAACACATTCTTAGTCTTGTTGCTGATAAGATTTATTTCATGAATAATTATAGAATGTTTTTATTGGTTTATTCATCACAAATCGTTCCACCAATGAAGGACAGCTGTATATAAATGGTGTAAATATATGTATAGGTAAGCAGACAGTAATCAAAGCAATGTAAAGTGCCTGTGGAGAGGTTTTTATTTGTCTGGATACCAGTTCTGATCCCAAAAATTTCACCCCATTAATGAGTAAAGAAAAACGACATCTATAGTGGATAGCACAGCAGTGATCTAACACAGATCTACATTGATTTTCTATCAACGTTTGTCATTTTGTACTGTGAAAAAAACATGTGTTAGGCTTACCTGCAATCCAACTGTCACAGAAACTCCACATCAGCACTCCTGACAGGTCTTCTCTTGCTCTGGCACCTGCTCTCAATTCTTTGAAATATTAATCCCCTTTATATATACACATACCCATGTTCCCTTCAGTAGATTCCAAAGACATGTGTGTACTGGCTTAATTCTTTGTTTGTCCATGTTCTTAGTTTGTCTGTGTATTACACTGCCTGTCAAAAGTTTTGAGACACTCAGCTTTTCTAAATGATTTTATAATCAAGTTAATTTCTTTGTCAGTTTGCAAAAACTGCAGATCTTGCCATTTGTCTTTCAAAAACTGCCAAGCTGAAGGAACAACTGCTAAAAGCACAAACCCAAAGCCCATGCATTTTATTCCCTTCTTCTGATGCTTTTACTCATCAGCACTCAAACCTTTCAGGTGTTTTTAAACCATTTCTGGGTCATAAAAGTTTTAATGTGTGCTTTTGACAAGAGTGGAGAAAAGAAAGCTCTCAAATCATTATTTAAGCAAATCCTCCTCATCATAACACAGAATATACTTTGCTTAACATAAAGCTCAGTGTCAAGGCTAATTATAAAACAAATAGTTCCTGTCCTAAAATCCGCTTGGCTGAGCTGCGCTTGAAATCGTTGTAAAATACATCATATATGCACAAATGTGATTACCTCATAATAACTTAATTGTGTATTACTGTACCATGGCACAAAAAAAGCTCTTGTGCTGTTAATGGAATAATCTTTGACTCTCATGCTGCTCACATGGGAAACAGATTGATTGATGAAGTAAGAACCTGTTTAAACTGAGAGACTGACAGCTCATATTCTTAACTAGAACTGGGCTGGGCAGCTACCTAGCAGGCTAAAAGACAAAAATCATTATTAATTTCGCAGGCTTGAAGTAAAGTACTTACTGTATGATTCACTGTAAAACGGCAGTATAAAGTCTAAAAAATATCACTTGAATAGATTTCACATTTAAAATGCTCGTTTTTCAGTCATAAATCCTGTCTAACCCAGGCTGAATCCCAAACAGCTCTGTACTTCCGTGAACAGTGTGCTAGCTGTGAAAGTTTAGAAATTCTAGCCTCTACAGTCAAATAGTGCATCAATTATTGAGTATGGATGTGTCTGAGTCCCAAGTTATTTTTTCTTAGCTATTTTATGCAATGTTGGGACGCATGATTCAGTATTTAAATTACTACTTAGTGCACTATGTAGGGAGCAGGGAGACATTTGAGATTCAGCCCCATTGTGAGAAGAGGGACGTTGCTGGATTGATGCTAAATAAGACTCATGGTGGTAGTTTGGTGATCGAAAAGTACTTATAAAGTGAAGGATTTGCATTAAACAGAGCTGTTATCATGTGGTCATTGTTATATGACAAAAAGTTTTAAAAAATCATGAAATGACTGCAGTATACAGTAATGGACACCCGAACATTTTCCCCATTCAGTGCATGGGTGCCTGGCAACAATACCTTACGCTAAAGGAACTACATCTCTTGGTAGACTACATGGTTATGTTTATAATTACTTCAGACAAATTGTGTATTTTATCAAATGTTATGTTGCCCGCTTTTTTTGTTTGTTTGTTTTAGGCACTCTGCTTTGCATCATGCCTAAGAACACCCTTCCCATGATAAAACTGCAGTAACCCACGGCCTTAAGCAGATTATTGCTTCATTATACTACAGTTAGTCCTGAGCCTGCCTTGTCATTGTCTGACAAATAACTCAATAACCAGACACTATAAAAGTAACAGCCACAACCTTGTTAAAAATAAGCCTGTAATGAACTATATGCACTTAAAAAGATGGTTCTTCAATGGTTCTTTGGTAAAGAAAATTGGGTAGCATTTTACTTTGTAGATCGTTAATAAGTGGGTAATGTAATGGGAGTATTGTGGTAATGAGTTGTATTTATCCATAAATTAAATGTCAGTTTCATAATTGTAGTGGTCACAAGTCAGGAATAAAATGGTACAATCATGGTAATAAGTTGTATTTACCAAAATATTATTTGCATACTTTCTGGTTAATAATAAATAATATGTTGGTGTTTGTAGCGATGACAAATTTGTAAGAAGATGGGAAAATAAAGGGAACAAGTTGTATTTACCTAAAATGACATGCACATTTGTTGGTCATTAAAAAAATAAGAAGTTAGTCATTGTAGTAGTGGTCAGTATTAAAATAATGGTAACAAGTTACCTTGAAACTAGAAAATTACCTAGAAAATTCATGTGAAGATTCTAGTTCTTTGTAAATAATAAGTCAGTAACTGTAGTGATGACTAGTTGAAAATAATGTGGAAAAATACAGCAACAAACTTTAATTGCCCATCAATCAAAAGGGCAATAATATTAGGGTTATTAGCCCAAAAACAAAGCAGCAGTTTTGCTGAAATGATGTGGTTTTAGTGCTGTAAAATACTAATTCACTCGTTTCTACTTTGTTTCTTAGCTGTTATGTCTTTAAGTGGTCAGGGGCAGGATGATTTTACATGCTGGAATTACAGTGAAGCTAAAGGGTACCAGAGCTTTAAAATGCAAACTTGCTTCTTTCCACCTTTTTTCCCACTTATTACATCTCACATCATGTAATACCATCAGCTCTGCAAAATAGTCTGGGTAACTGCACTGAAACAATGACTAAATTACTGCATTAGGATCTCTCATGGTTGTTCTACTACTTTACAAATGAACTTACACAGGAATAGATGAGGTAAATGTACTGAGATTACACAGAATCAGGGCTGGAAAATGCAACATGACATGAAAATGCAACAAGACATTGCAGGATGAAAAGGTGCTTCAGACTGATGAAGAATGAGCTGTTGATTCTCAAAAATGTTCTTTGACAGCCTTGACAGCGTAAACAAAAAGAAACCAATGCACACAAAAAAGAGATATTAAACATGTTTAAACATTGCGGTACTCTTAAAATGATGATTGTTCAAGGGTCCTTTAGTAAAGAAAATGGTTCTTTATAGAACCATATACACTTAAAGAATCTGTTGCAGGTCAAAAGGCACATTCTCCATCCCCACCTGCTCCGAAAGCAAAGAATCCTTTAATCATGCAACAGATTCTTTGAGTGTTTATGGTTCAATATAAAACCATTTCTGTTACTAAAGAATCCTTGAAGAGCCATCATGTTTAAAAGAGCACCCTTCTGTACAAAAGAGCTCCTTTTCACTACTACTAAATTCCTCTTGCACTTTCTGCTTGTTAGATTGTAGAGGTAGAAAAGAAGTAGAGTGCAACCTTTTTAAACCTGCTACTCCAGCTGAATTTAAGAAGATTTTGTCATTCACTGACAAAAACAGAATTTGTTTATATAGTGTGTAAACCTGCTCTGCTTCAGTGAACCTGATCCACCATTTGCTAGGCTCAGTTTAGGCACAGTTGTCATACTACTGTTTGCGTTGTTCACCCATTAAATTAATTTTGGGTTGGAGTAAAGAGGCCCCAGCGCTGTGTGCTGAGTTTTATTTTTTGTAACTGAAGAAGTCATGGCTGAGAGTCAAGGTTGACATTTTCAAAAAGCACAACAACTTGGTCTCAAAAAAAAGTACCAAAATGCGGTGAATAGTTTGGTGAAAAATCTAATTGATAAATGTAGCCAAGATAGGTTTGGTGTCTGAAGTTTGTTTCTTTGGCTTTGCAGTAGAGCTTAGAGGATACCTAAGGTTTCAGGTTATGGTTCTGTTTTTAGCTATGCCAATGTAATTTTGACCACATTTATAGATAACAGTATCTGATGTGGTGCCATATAAGCAAGTGTATTTGAAATTACTTAACAACTCAAAGAGATTGGGGCAAATTTGTGTTGATTACTGCCAACCATGCTGAGTAAACAATGAACTTAATTTAGCACCACTAGATTTTACAACAGGTTTCACAAAATAACTTTACAGAAAACCCAGATCCAAGTCCCAGTGAGCAAGCCAAGGGCAATCGTGGCAAAACATATAAGCAAAAAGAAAAAAAAAGAAAAAAACATAGGAGGAACCAATAGGGGACTCCTTGAGAAGACACAAACGGGAAACCCTTGACAATTAAGACCAATCACAATTGGGGCGAGGTCACAGAACAAACAAGCAAACAAACAAACAATGATCAGAACCAATCACATTTAAAAAGAGGTCTCAGAACAAAGAACATGGTAATTAAGACCAGTTGCAGTCAGGGGGAGGTCTTGGAAAAAACAGTTAGGTGATTTGGACCAATCACAGTCATGGGTAGGTCTTGGAATAAACAATTAGGGGATATATAATACCACAGAGCATTCTGCTATTGATATGATGTCAAGCTTGTAAGTATAGAAGAACCTTTTTTGGTGATACATAGAACCCTTTTCTATTCTATTCTATTCTATTCTATTCTATATAGAATCACATTCTCCATCAAACTGAAGAAGCATTTCACGATGCAAAAAAACAATTTACTCAGGCAAAGGGTTTTTTGGATGTTCATGGTTCTATATAGAATCATTTTCTATACTAAAGAACGCTCAAAGAACCATCTTTTTTAAAGTCGAGTGGCTCCAGTGCAAAATAAAAGCAGCAAACTTCAGATACAAACATGCCAGACTGTCATCTGATTGATGCAGGCTGACCGACTGCATTTGGGGCAGAGTTCTGGCTATTCAAAGTGGACAGTATTGTTTTTTTTGTTTTGTTTTTTTTTTGACTATTCCTTTAAAGTGGAGTGTTTTTTTCTTGGCTATTCCGTTAAAGTGGACAGTGTTTAAAGCCAGTACACATGCACATGCCTCAGTGAAATGAACACAGTTCCTCTGATTTGTTTTGAAAAATGTGACAGCGTGAGGAAACCTCCCCAGGCTCGGAAGCTCCGTCGTTGCTGTCGTTAGTGCGGAGACCTTGGCTGCATTATGGAACAGCAGCTTTCGCCCCTGGCAATGGTCCTGAAGTTGAAGAGAGAAGGGGCAATGTGTTCTGATGGCGAGAGCAGTGTAAAGCACACAGGCGAAGGTCAAAGTAATGCAGAGGCCTTTATAGAGATAACTGACTCCATGGGCTATGGAGAAGACAAGTACCATCAGCGTATAGACCCCTGAATTACTGGAGCATTCAATTTTGATTGTGCCTTTTACATATATTAGATATCTGGGGTCATAAAGTTGCCACATAGAGCTGTCAAAAAACAGTGGCTAAGAAGACAGTAACAAGGTTTTATTTACAAGGTTACACCAGCTTCTTGTTTGAATTCCACTTTAAATGGTGCCTGAGGTGCTAGAATGCAACAGCTGCACTATTTAAGGTGGAACGGGAAAATTTGAATAAAACGCAGGCTACCAAGAAGCTATAAATAGAATAGTACTTATATTTAAAAACCTGTGGAATCCCCCATAAAGAAAGGTTAAAGCACCTTGCCTACTCATTTTCATGACTATTTTCTATTATCTACAGCTTTAGTGAAGTTTTTATTATAAACTGGCAGAGGTATAATGTTGTCTGTCTTTTCTGGTGAGAGGTTTTTGAAATGACTTATTCTGATATATTTTACTGTTCAGTTGAGTTGAATGAGAATAAATTTGTGCAGGTGGCACCAGATCTGCCAAAGTACCAGAGACTGTTGCTCTGAGTCCAGGGAAAAACCTCCAACATTTAGCTTATTTAAGCTTTTAAACATTTGTTAACAGTGCTTGCATTGAAGATTATTTACATTGCTGTTTGTAGTGTATGAAGACGCTGCTTCCTACTTGTGAGCCACCTGTTGCAGTATCCTACTGTAAGAGACTGACTTCATTTATGAAAGCAAGACAGCTAGCGGTCCACCCAAACTATAGAGATGAATTGAATGTTGGGTTAGTAGATTTTTTAACATTAGTGCCAGGTGTTTCTATATCACCTAAAATATATCAGTGATCTACCCATCATAAGATGAAAGCCTGAGTTCTTGAACAATAGCTGGATTTTTCGAGCCTTTATCGACTGTTTTCTGAGGCATATATTTATATTAACACAAAAATGTAAACAGCTGAAACCACCTTAACAAGCTTTAGTTATACAAGCGTCTACAGTGGAAATAAAGTCATATCTTGACCTTTTTGCAGTCAGTATGTCACTGATCTTTTTCCACATCTCTGATGTAAGAAGCGAGAGCCTCATGCTGATTCACTGTCAATTAGTGCAGGGGTCAGGCAGAGGGGTCTTGGGGGTCTCTGAGCCCGAACACGCCGTCATGACACACATCCAGTATGTAATAGAGTCTGAGCGTAACAAATAGTAATAAACAGCAGCCTGGCTGTTAGCAGGTTACCCACTGCACTCAGGGTTACAGCACAGACAGTACAGGAGAGAAAATCACATTAGCTATTTCCCTTTGTCTTTGAAACAAGAGATCCTTTAATGGAGAAAGTATCATATCACATTAACAGAAGGCGTCTGGGTGCTTCTGGCTGCTCAGGATTGGTAATGTAAAGGTTTCAGGAAGAAAGGTAGCAATAGCTCACACATGTTCGCGCACACATAATGAATACTATGTCCTGTATTATGCCTCATATGTATTATGTTTGATAGCACCTATATGCAATGGTAAAATATGTCACATGTATTTTATATGCTTTTTAATGAATTTTACTGATCCTACAAGAAACAAAAAAAATTGCTGGTTTTCTATTATAACTTCTCAGTCTGGGAGCAGCACAGCGTCAGCAGCAGAGCAGTAGGGGTTATGTGCCTTGCCCCAGGGCACAGTCAGCGATGCCCAGTCAGACCTGGGAACTGACCCCACAGCTTTCCAATTCCTGTTTTACCTGTCCTTTTACTAGGCTCCTCTCCTGTAAATATGTACTATACATGAACTACAACCCCAATTCCAATGAAGTTGGGACGTTGTGTAAAACATAAATAAAAACAGAATACGATGATTTGAAAACCTTTTCAACCTATAATTAATTGAATACACTACAAAGACAAGACATTTAATGTTAAAACGGATAAACTTCATTGTTTTTTGCAAATATTCACTCATTTTGAATTTGATGCATGTTTACCACTGTGTTACATCACCTTTCCTTTTAACAACACTCAATAAGCGTTTGGGAACTGAGGACACTAATTGTTGAAGCTTTGTAGGTGGAATTCTTTCCCATTCTTGCTTGATGTACAACTTCAGTTGCTCAACAGTCCGGGGTCTCTGTTGTCGTGTTTTGCGCTTCATAATGCGCCAAACATTTTCAATGGGAGACAGGTCTGGACTGCAGGCAGGCCAGTCTAGTACCCACACTCTTTTACTACGAAGCCACGTTGTTGTAACACGTGCAGAATGTGGCTTGGCATTGTCTTGCTGAAATAAGCAGGATGTCCCTGAAAAAGACGTTGCTTGGATGGCAGCATATGTTGCTCCAAAACCTGTATGTACCTTTCAGCATTAATGATGCCTTCACAGATGTGCAAGTTACCCATGCCATGGGCACTAACACACCCCCACACCATCAGAGATGCTGGCTTTTGAACTTTGTGCTGATAACAATCCGGACAGTCCTTTTACTCTTTGGCTCGGGGGACATGATGTCCATGATTTCCAAAAACAATTTGAAATGTGGGCTCGTCAGACCACAGGACACTTTTCCACTTTGTGTCAGTCCATCTCAGATGAGCTCGGGCGCAGAGAAGCCGGCAGTGTTTCTGGGTGTTGTTGATATATGGCTTTCGCTTTGCATGGAAGAGTTTTAACTTGCACTTGTAGATGGAGCGATGAACTGTGTTCACTGACAGTGGTTTTCTTAATAGTTCCTGAGCCCATGTGGTAATATCCGTTACAGAATGATGCCGGTTTTTAATGCAGTGCCACCTGAGGGATTGAAGGTCACAGGCATTGAATGTTGGTTTTCTGCCTTGCTGCTTACTTGCAGAGATTTCTCCAGATTCTCTGAATCTTTTGATGATATTATGGATGGTAGATGATGAAATCTCTAAATTCCTTGCAATTGCATGTTGAGAAATGTTGTTCTTAAACTGTTGGACTATTTGCTCATGCAGTTGTTCACAAGCAAGGATGGGGCAAGGTTCACCACTTTGTGAACAACTGCGTGAGCAAATTGTCCTGAGCCTTTCAAGGATGCTCCCTTTATACCCAATCATGACACTCACCTCTTTCCAATTAAGCTGTTCACCTATGGAATGATCCAAACAGATGTTTTTTTGTTTTTTTTGCCCCTGTCCCAACTTCTTTGGAATGTGTTGCAGGCATCAAATTCAAAAGGAGTGAATATTTGCAAAAAACAATAAAGTTTATCCATTTGAACATTAAATGTCTTGTCTTTGTAGTGTATTCAACTGAATATAGGTTGAAAAGGATTTGCAAATCATTGTATTTATTGTATTTATTTATGTTTTACACAACTTCATTGGAATTGGGGTTGTATATGTAATGATCGCAAGTTCCCATATGTAATATAAAATGCATCTGCATTATTATATTGTATATACTGTGTGTAAGTAAGTATTATAGAGTATAAGTTTCAGTATGTATTGTGTTGCTTTTTACCTTTGTAAATGATGTAGATGTAGATGATGAAATCCCTAAATTCCTTGTAATTGCACATTGAGAAACATTGTTCTTAAACTGTTGTTCAGAAAGTGGTGAACCTCACCCCATCCTTGCTTTTGAATGACTGAGCCTTTCAGGGATGCTCCCTTTATACCCAGTCATGACACTCACCTGTTTCCAATTAACCTGTTCACCTGTGGAATGTTCCAAACAGGTGTTTTTTGAGCATTACTCAACTTTCCCAGTCTTTTGTTGCCCCTGTCCCAACTTCTTTGGAATGTGTTGTAGGCATCAAATTCAAAATTAGTAAATGCTTGCAAAAAAAAAATAAAGTTTAACCGTTTGAACATTAAATATCTTGTCTTTGTAGTGTATTCAATTGAATATAGGTTGAAAAGGATTTGCAAATCATTGTATTTTGTTTTTATTTATGTTTTACCTAACATCCCAACTTCATTGGAATTGGGGTTGTATTTTATTATATATAAGTAATATAACTTAAAGTAGTCAGTGTACAGCTTGTATAGATTTACCGTCCTCTGAAAATTACACACAGCAATTAATGTCTAAATAGCTGGCAACACAAGTGAGTACACCTCACAGTGAACATGTCCAAGTTGTGCCCAATTGTGTTGTTGTCACTCCCTAGTGTCATGTGACTTGTTAGAGTTACAAGGTTCCAGGTGTGATTGGGGAGCAGGGCTTTTAAATTAGGTCTTTTTGGTACAATTCACTCATACTGGCAACTAGATATTCAACATGGTACCTCAAAGCAAAGAACTCTCGGAGGATGTGAGAAACAGAATTGGTGCTGTCCACAAAGATGGCCTAGGCTATAAGAAGATTGCTAACACCCTGTGAATAAACTATAGCACAGTTTCATACAGCGGTTTTCCAAGACAGGTTCCACTCGGAACAGGCCTTGTCAGGGTCGACCAAAGAAGTTGAGTCCACATGTTCAGCGTCATATCCAGAGGTTGGCTTAAAAAAAAGACACACAAGTGCTGCCAGCATTGCTGCAGAGGTTGAAGAAGTGGGAGGTCAGCCTGTCAGTGCTCAGGCCATATCCAGCACAATGCATCAACTCAGTCAGCATGGCTGTCATCCCAGAAGGAAGCTTCTTCTGAAGCTGACATACACGATGCAAACAGTTTGCTGAAGACAAGCAGTCCAAGAACATGGATTACTGGAACCATGTCCTGTGGTCTGATGAGACCAAGGTGAATTTATTTGGCTCAGAGGGTGTCCAGCATGTGTGGTGGAACCCTGGTGAGGAGTACCAAGACAACTGTCTCTTGCCTACAGTCAAGCATGGCAGTGGTAGCATCATGGTCCGGAGCTGCATGAGTGCTGCCGGCACTGGGGAGCTGCAGTTCATTGAGGGGAAACATGAATTCCAACATGTACTATGACATTCTGAAGTAGAGCATGATCCCCTCCCTTCGGAAAACTGTGCTGCATGGCAGTTTTCCAACTCGATAATGATCCCAAACACATCTCCAAGATGACAATTGCCTTGCTGAAGGTAAAGATGATGGACTAGCCAAGTATGTCTCCAGACCTAAACCCAATTGAGCACCTGTAGGGCATCCTCAAGCAGAAGCAGGAGGATCGCAAGGTGTCTAACCATCTCCGTGATGTCATCATGGAAGAATAGAAGAGGATTTCAGTAGCAACCTGTGCAATTGGCCGAATGGTGAATTCCATGCCCAAGAGGGTTAAAGCAGTGCTTGATAGTAATGGTGGTCACACAAAATATTGACACTTTGAGCACAATTTGGTCACCACAAGTGAGGTGGACTCAGTTGTGTTGCCAGCTATTTAGACATTAATGGCTGTGTTTTGAGTTATTTTTAGAGGACAGTAAATCTATACTGCTATACAAGCTGTACACTAAGTTATATCCAAGTTTCATTTCTATAGTGTCATCCCATGAAAAGATATAATAGAATATTTGCAGAAATGTGAGGGGCGAACTCACTTTTGTAAGATACTACACATATCTCAGCCTTCAGGTCAGTCACAAATAGTCTGTTTAATTCTAAGGGATAAAGACCATGACAATTTACAGACAATACAAACAGTGTAAGTGGGCCTTTGGGGCAAAGAAAAATGTTGTATATTAAGCTCTTAAACACTGGGGGCCTGTATGTGGGCCCGAACTCTCATATTTTACAGGTTTTCTATTACTTATTGAGCAATTTATACAATTTGCCTACTAATACATTTACTATACATAGTACATACTAATGCTTGAGGTCCATTTATAACATTTGTGTGGTTTTATGACCATTTTACAAACTTTTCTTTATTCCTAAGAGTTAAATAGGCTGTTTTGCAGAGTGATATATGTAAGTGACCTCTGTTCTGATTGGCTGTCCTGTATTGTGCCTCATAAAAAAAGAACTCAGAGCTGAAACACACTTTATAACTCTGTGAACTCTTATAACACTACATAACACTAATGGGCGGGGCTAAACCAAATATATATGAAAATGTGTTCACTCTTATGAAATTGTAAAAACAATGAATTCAAAATGAGCTATGCTTCTATATATACAGTTTATGCACATTTTGAAACTTTAGAATGTTTACATGTTACTTTAAACAAAATGTGAGAGAAATTACTCTGATTTGTGCCTTTTAAGATGACAAATAACAAGAGATGATGGTCTAAGGGATTAAAGCCATGCATGAGATGGCAGACTAGAAAAGCTCAGATAGTGTGTGTAGTTCAATCTTGAGTGGACTGAGCTTTAAATAAACAAATAAAGACGGAGTGCGCTGCCTTACAGCTTTTATGACAGAGGTCCAGTCATGAAGCCCCTGAAAATCATCTGCACTGGACGTTTAAACAAACTGAGAAAATAAAGTCAGTTGTCAACAATATGGGTCCTGCCAGACACGGCCGCTCCACCAAGCAAAACACACGGCCGTGATGAGAGACAAAGGGCAACATTATTGCACAGATCACTCACTCACTTGTGCTCCACAGCCTGACCAGACCATCTAAGACTCACAACACTCATTAATAAACTGGCAGTCAGAACAGCACAATCTGCAGTGACCACTGATACACATTAAAACATAATGCAACTGAAGGAAATACTTAAGACACATAAACATGTTTACACATGAATTCAGCTTCTTTAATGTGCAGTCAGTGTTATTCAACTGTAAATACAGCTTGAAGCAGCGGAGCCTAAGGTCACCATGTCCAATATCAAGCGTGGGCTAGATGGGTATAAGGCCCCCCAGCATTGGGCTGTGGAGTAGTGGAACTGCATTCTCTGGAGTGATGGGACATTCAATACCTTTGGGATGAACTGGAGTGATCCAGAACTGACCATCCAATATCAGTACCTGACCTCACTAATGCTCCAAATAAATCAATGTTTTAACATCTAGTGCGAAGCCTTTCCAGAACGTAGAGGCTTTTACTGCAGCAAAAGGGGAGAAACTCACTACTAACACCTTTCATTTCAGAACAAACACTTCCTACAAGTTATTTACTGCTGTCCGCAGGCCGGTGAGCATGGTTGCATTTCCCAACATATTTCAAAAATTCTCAGTGGGATTTGAATCTGGTAACTGTGTGACCTTGCATTCATCTGAATTTCCTCCTATTCAAACACTTGATGAGCAGTAAGGAATCTTTATGCTGTTGGAATCTGTGAGCAGAACAGGACATACCCATTTAACCAGACTGGCAGCATGTGCAAAAAATCTCTGCAAAACAAATGTGCATGTGAGCAATACTGCAGTTTATATTCCAGCTCGTTACATATGTATTTTAGGTCACTTTGCAATTATTCGATTTATTCTCATGACATAAAGTGCCCATTGAGTTTGGACACAGAGTTCAATGGCATGCAGTCAGGCCAACTGGAGATGCTACATTGGCTACTTAGGTGTGAATATGTGGTGATGCACCCAGTGTTGTTCAAGTGTGAGCACTGTCCAGCATAAATTGTTGAAGGTGCTAAAGGTATCACTTTAAAACCCTTTTAAAATATATACTTCAATGAAAGGGCTACAAACACTATCACATTTACAGGAAAAAAGGTATGACACTGTCACAGGGGGCAGTACCCCTCTTGTAACTGGGGTGGTCCCCTCGAGGGTACGTCTCAGTACCTTTAATCAGGGAAGATTACTGTACCATAATCCATTATCCAAATTATATTTTCTAAGATGCATTGAATCCACACACCCCATCTTGCCTCCAGGCTTTTTATTTTAATATTCTGTTTTAAAACCATTAGGTTATGAAAAGGTACAATTATGGACTTTTAACCTGGAAAAAACTTATTTAAGGTGCACACCTGTACCTTAAAACCACTGATGTACCTTTGAGGGAACATTTATATTGTTGTACCTTGATGAATAAAAAAAATGTACCTGCACAGAACCTTAATTTCAAACAGTGCAGCACAACATTCAACAACATACAATGAGCAGTAGGTGGGCTCCAGTCTCCACGCATTAAGTACTAAGAGTAGTTATCATTTATAATGGTAACTGGCACCATATTTATAAGTATTTCTCATATGAATCAGGTTGAATGAATCATATTAATCAAACCATTTCCTGCATCAAACTGAATAGACGAGTCCAAATGTCCAAATGGTACTGCTGATATGCTTGCGCTCAGTTTTTAGCTGTATCTTGAAGGTCCATTGTTCAAGAACACGTTTAATGTTTTGCGCCTTAGTACTACACTTGTAAAAATAAAAAAAAATAAATAAAAAAAATGTTTAAAAAACCAAGCTCATTATTTTCCCCGGGCTGCCCTGTGGCGCTCTTGATGTTCAGTAAATGCCCTGTGAATCAGAGAGAGAGGGAATCATGATCATCCACTGTGTGTGTGTGTATGTGTGTGCATAATGGAGCCAGTTGTGTGCTGAAAGAAGGCCCGTTAACCATAAATGATAAAAATATTCATGAATGATATATGAATCTGAGCTCATTCAATATTAACGCATGGGATGAATTGTTACTCATTTTTCAAAAGCGAGGGTCAACTGTCATCTTCAACATATTTCATCTGCAATACATTATGAAGAACGTTTCGGGGTATGATTTAGAGCTACAGTTAGAACGTCCTCTCTGCCCGAAACAGAAGCCATAATAAAAAAAAAAAAGTTCTCAGTTCCAAGTTCTCACAAGTTCAGATCAAAGAAAAAGCATGAAAATGAAGTTTAATGTAACGCGGGGTCAGTTTTTCGTCCAAACGCCCAACGTCACAAGCACAAAGTGCGTATGTTCATATTTTACTGTAATTTTCAAGAAAGGGCTCTGAGGGAGAGAGCAAAACAAAGAGAGAAAGAGAGAGCTCTCCTTGGGAGCACCTCGAGGGGGATTATTGATGAATGTGCGCTGCAGTGTTCCTCTTTAAGTATCATTCTCAGGCTGAAAATGTCATGGAATTGAACTAAGAGCTTATAAAACCAAGAAATCAATAGTGAATTATTTCAAAGGGCTAATAATAACTGGTCTAGCTAAATGTCTTTACTTCTCCAAAAGCCTGGGAATACTTCACATGGCTGGAGAGAAAGCCATATTAGAGTTGAGAAAAGAAGTTTTGAGGTTCTGTATCATGTAAAACCTGCCATCTGCCCTCAACTTTGTGCTCAGTAATGTAGTTTGGTAGACCTGCTAGCAGATATATCATAAAACTGCCTTACTTATAATAGTAACTTATAAATTATATAGCTTATAAACTTATAATAGATCAGAGGTCACAAGGTCAAATGACTGGTTTGCAAAAGCACATGCACAATTCAAAATTTGTCAGGTTGGTCTTTTTGAAATTCATTTCTTAGGTTCATTTCACTCGGAACAAAATGAGGCAGTAGAAAAGCAGGATAGGGAACTCTATCCACAGACATTTAAAGCACTCTAGTTCCCAGGGTGTCAATAGGCCTAATTTTCTGGACCATCTGCCCCAATAAAATTGCTATGATCATGAAGATAATGGGCAATGTGTTAGCTATGAACATAACTTCAGTTATGCTAAACTTCACAACACCACATTGTGACAATGTAAATTCACTACATTCCCCATAATACCCCAGCATGTTTCCTTTAAACGCTCGATGAAATCAAACTGTATGGCAGTTGTTCTCAGAACAGAGCTAGCACGAAATTACCACAAAGTCTTATTTAACACTAATCCAGTGGTGCCCCTCTTCTTACACTGGAGCTGAATCTCAAATGGCTCCCTGCTCCCTACATAGTGCACTACGTAGGAATTTAAAAACTGGATCCTGCAGCACAACAGTGTAAAATATAGCTTGGATGTAGTCATTTGGGACCCAAATAAACACTTGATAAATGATGCACTATTTGGCCACAGAGGCTAGAATTTCTAAACTTTCATAGCTAGCACACTTAGAGAGTATGAAGGCATTTGGGATTCAGCCTGGGTTTGCTATCTTTTAGCCTTTTAGCAAGCAGACCAGCCTAGTGCTAGTTAAGAAAGTAAGTTGAGTTCTCACATCATCAGTACACTTGATGGTCCTTGCAAGCAGCAAGAGCAACTTAGAGTCAAAGGTTACTCCATTAATAAGTAACACAGGGTTAAATTGTTGTGAAGCGGTCATAGGTGTATGTATATCATGGGTTTTACAATGGCTTCAATCAGATATTAGGACTGAAACTATCCATTTTATAAAAGTGTACTGTATAGAGTTATGCTAATGCTTATGATAAGGCAAACACTAGTAGCCCTAAATGTACCAAACCCTTATAATTACATGTAATTGAATTTAACACTGTCACCTTTGGCTTAAAATGGCATAACAGCCATTTAAATGTAACTTATTTTTATTTTGTTAATAATGAAAGGCATGAAAAATTTTTTATATTGATAAAATCTTCAACTTGGGAGGGAATCCAGTGACCGTGTGTTCATGTATCCCCTTTGTATGCATTGTAGTCCCATTATCATGTGTGGTAACTATCTGGTAGTAGTTATATTTTATCCCATTTAATTTTTTTTTCATCTAAGCTCATTTATAAAAAAGAAGTTACATATATGTTTCCTAAAAAAATTGAAAAGTCATTTTATATTGAATTGTTTTTCTGTGTAGAGGATGTGTAAATTTACAATGTATTAAGAAGTCACTGATGCCAGGAAATGTAGTGTAATGTTAATATTAACTAATATTAGATAACTAATGCAGCTGTTTGTTTCTCCAGGCATTTTCTATCTATTCTTGTAATTTTGCTGCAATGTGAATTATTCATTTAACTCCATCTGCATCAAAACCAGCTTCTTTATATCACCCGCTTACTGAGTGATGTTCATTTTTGGGAATAACAAATATTTTTCATCACGAGCCAGGTGATATTTGATTGAAATGATAAAGATTTTCTTTTTTCATAATAGATAACAAATAAATGATCAACACAATATAACAAGCAACACTTTGTCTAACTTCTAGAGGTGAAAACTCTAAGCTGTCAAAACTGTACCAGCACACAATACAGTGTGTCAGGAGTTCATCAGGAGTGTCTCAGAGACACTGTGTTTGCCAAAGCCTTGTTGGGGTTTTGAGTGCTGTCAGCAACTGCTTTTTAGGAACAGACTGACAGAGCGTGTCTCCTCCAAAATTCTGGAAAACAATTCACTTTAAAGTGGAATTCCACCCCAAAATAAATCAAAACTGCTTCTGTTCGTTTTGTGACCCAACAACGTGTCTGGATGTGATGAGGCATTTTGAACTTCTACCCACGAAAGAACGTTTGTTTCATGGAAACAACAGCAAGATCTTTTTGAGGTGAGGTGAGGTGTTTTGCATCATCTTGCAGTCAAAACTGCAGAGAAAGCATCTCTATCTCAGCAAGAATTTTGCATTCTCCAATGGCCTTTTACACAAACAAATATGAAGAAAATGCTGTACATTTTGGGGGTGGAATTCTACTCGACAAAATCCACTGGCAAAGTGGACATTGTGGAGGAATTAGGCTTCCTAGCGGATATCACAAAATGGGTGTGGGGGATGGAATATAATTAAATTGGGGATTTGTGAAAGTATCAGTGTGGTGGATTACACAGGCTCATCCTGCCTAAATCCGCACAGTGATTTTTCTGGATCCATAGTGACATAAACCAGTGAGACACAGTCTGACCAACCCACAGTCAGCCAAGACTGGGGTCCATCCAAAACTTCAGCTGCTTGCGCCCAATGTGTGAATTTTCTTGCTACACAAAAATGAACTGAAAGAATTATACTGACATACTAAGATATGTTACGTCATTGTAAACAATGAGGGTCAATTTAATCTTTGTAAGAGTTATTACTGTAGTTTTCCTGTACTGTTTCCGTGATAAAGAAAAAAAGTGGGTATATTATAAGCACATACACACACACACACACACACACACACATTTTCTATGCTGCTTCTCCCTCAGGGTCGCAGGGGGATGCTGGACCCTATCCCAGCAGTCATTGGGTGGAAGGCAGAATTATTATAAGCACATATGGTAAATATATATAAGTTTAACTTACTGGAAAAAATAAAACAGAAAATATAAAATGGCCATAACGTTTGCACAGGAATCAAAATCTCAGGCTGTGTTCAGACTTCAGATCTTTTGCAAGTGATCAGATTAGATTTGTAGATTCCTCAAATCCCAACACTTCTGTCACTCTGGATTTAACATCGCTGTTGTTTGTTGTGTTGATTGATGCAAAAGATACTTTGAAATCTGATTTGAGCAGCCAGAGCATCCAGACTGAGACACATTTGTAAAAATCCGATTGTAATCGCATTTTAAAGGCCTTATAATTTGCATCTAATTTTAATGATAATAAAAATAAGAAATAATGATTAATAGCATTCCCCGGCCAGGTGACCAGAGTCCTTTCTTTGTGGAATTTGCATGTTCTCCCCATGTGTGCGTGTTTCCTCGAGGTGCTCCGGTTTCCTCCCACAGTCCAAAGACATGCAGTTAGGCCAGTTGGACATGTTAAATTGCCTCTAGGTGTGCGTGTGTGAGTGAATGTGTATTTCTGTCTGTCTGCCCTGCGATGGACTGACGACCTGTCCAGGGTGTATCCTGCCTTCTGCCCAATGAAAGGCTCCACCAACCCCCCGTGACCCTGAGGGAGAAGTGGCTTAGAGAATGTGTGTGTGTGTGTGTGTGTGTGTGTGTGTGTGTGTGTGTGTGTGTGTGTGTGTGATTAATAGCATTTTGTTCCATCCAGTGGTGTAAGTAATGAATTACATTTACTCTTACTGTGCTTGAGCACAGTTTTCCGTGTAACAGTAATTTTAGGAGTATGATTCAATTATAGTACTTTTACTCTTACTTGAGTTGATTTTTAATGAAATACTTTTACTTTGCTTTTTAATTTTTACTTTGTAAAAATAAATTATAACTATATCAGCTAAGAAACCAATACAAACGGCGCATGATTAAATTTAAGGATTCACCAATTAAAAAACAGCAGCACCGGCAGGAAAAACATTACAAAGCAGTTTAGTGGAGAAAGACAGAGAAGACCAAAACCAGCACACACAAGGAACAGACCCCATCTAAACGGCCATCTGTATTCATTTTCAAACTAAAGAAAATGGCATCTTTATCAGCATCCTCAGAGGAAAGCTGCTGAAATCTGCTCTCACAACTCGACCCCAGGCTGAGGGACCACTAGCTGAGCGAGTTGATCCAAGCTAAAAGGGTACCGTATTTACAGGTTTCTTCTTTCTTTTCTAATGATTCTGTTTATTACACTGGAAATCTGTTGTGTATATTTTATTACAAGAGTCTGTGAGCTGCTTTAGTTAAAAGATGTCGCTACAGTTTATCCATTTATATAGACTAGTTTAGATGCTGTTTTGGAGATAAATGGTCATGAACGGCTATGAGACAAGAAATCTAGTAACATATAGGTTTTTCATAATCTCTGCACGGTGATTCTGTTGCGCTGTCATTGACTGGCCTGATCTGATCCCTCCCCTCTCTCTCTCTCTCTCTCTCTCTCTCTCTCTCTCTCTGTTGATGTAGCCAAGTCAGCTCAGAAATATGTTCTGGTTGTTATGAAAAAGTAACTAAGTAACTCAGTACTTAAGTAGTTAAACAAACTATTTATTTGTTCTCACTTGAGTATTTTTATTTACTTTCACTTGTACTTAAATTATCACTACAGTAACAGCACTTGTATTTGAGTAGGGATTTTCTGTACTCTTTACACCTCTTTCCATCTGCTTTCCTGCACCGGTCAGTGCAGACAGATTCAAACAGTTTGAGCGGCAGCAAATCAACAGTGAAAATGTGGACCATGTGGAGTTACTTCATGGTTTCAACAAGTGATATTAGACAAGATATTTAAAAATCAGTGCTCATTCTAAGTGATTCTATCTCCAAAGTTCTTCTCACCTACAAGTGTGATACTAATTTAAAACACAATGTCCTGCTCGATATGCAAAATACAGTCAAACACCAGAAGCAGAAAGGAAAGTTGTGTGCTGACGCCACCTGTACAACTATTTTGATAAGTATGTGTTGAATTTTGGTTTTAATTTCAGCCAAAGATTTTCATTTTGGTGCATCACTCTAATATACACTCTTAAAAATACACCTTCAAGAGTTTTTTAGTGAAGAAAATGGTTTTATATTGCGTGTTCATGGTTCTATATAGAACCATTTCCATTGCTAAAGAATCAACTTTTTTAAGAGTGTAGTTTGTTAACTTGTTGTACTGGTATCCTACACCAGCATGTCACACTAATGAAAAAAATTCTTGTTTATATTCATTTTATTTATTTATTTATTTATTGCTAATGTCAGCAGCAATTTTACTTTTTATTTATCAGAGTCAACATTTGAAGTAGTTGTCCGTCATTTATGTGACTGCAGGTTGCACACCTTAACTCTCAGGTATCTGGGGGTAGATACAGACAAAAACAAACCAATCAAAATGGCTTATTTATCAGTATGTGAAACCAAGTTGTGCTCCATTAAAATCAGGGAACAAGAATGTTTTTCTTCTCTGTGTTTCATGAGGTGATTTACAGCCTTGAAAGGAAACAAGATTACTCAAGCCTTGTTTACTGGAACAATGTGTTTTTTGACAATTCTCTATACTTATGGGTCATGTGTAAGTGCTTGGTGACTGTATCCTCACCTAGAATAGTTGAATATGGCCGCTTATTCAAAAAGATAAAAGAAAACATTCCATTATTCAGCCATCATTATGGTAAGACCCATAATGCATTATAAGAAGTGTATTTCTGATTTAATCCATTATTTGTTTGCTTTACATTACTAGTGTTAGGAAGGTATGAGGGTGACATTTAATGATGTGTAGAACCACCTTTGGTTTGTCCAAATGTGTTTCCACAATGGTCGTCAGTCAGTCAGTCAGTCAGTCAGTGACTTAATAAGTGACACTGGTGCTTATACATTAAATTTGTGTAAAAAAGCTTCTCTATATCTGGAATTTGTACACTCAAACCCATAGCTATTTAGCAGACAATGGTTCTATATAGAACCAAGAACACTTAAAGAACCCTTTGCATTGTGAAATGGTTTTGTATGTTGAATGTGCTTTCAAGTTCTGTACAGTAAGTGATACTTTTTTGATCCCACAACCAGGGAAATTCCACCTCCGCATTTAACCCATCCGTGAAATGAAACACCACATACACACTAGTGAACACACACACACACACACACACTAGGGGACAGTGAGCACACTTGCCCGGAGCGGTGGGCAGCCCTATCCACAGCACCCGGGGAGCAGATGGGGGTTAGGTGTCTTGCTCAAGGACACCTCAGTCATGGACTGTCGGCCCTGGGGATCGAATTGGCAACCTTCCAGTCACAGGGCCAGCTCCTTAACCTCCAGCCCACGACTACCCCCAATTATCCGAATTATCTGCAGCACATTCTCCATCAATCTGAAGAACCATTTCACCATGCAAAGAACCCTGTGCTTATGAAAAGGTTTTCTTTTTAATGTTCTTGGTTCTATGTAGAACCATTTTCTTTACTAAAGATCCCTTGAACCTTAAATCATTATTTTTAGGTGTGTGGAACCATTCGTATGCTTAAGTTTTGTTGTTCTCCATTTCATGGAGAGTGTGGTTCTATATAGCGCCAGAAAAGGGTTCTGGGTGTTGTTATGATGTCAAGCTTGTAACAATAGAAAAATGCTTTGGTGCTATGTAGAAAGTTTTCAAAGGGTTTCTTTACAGAACCATATGCAATGCATTTTCCATCAATCTGAAGAACCTTTTCACCATGCAAGGAACCATGTAAGCATGTATATGGGTCTTTAAGTGTTCATGGTTTTATACTAAAGAACCTTTGAAGAACCGTCTTTTGTAAGAGTGTACCCAAAGAGAACAAGCAAAGGTTTGAGCACGAATGATGAATCATATTCAGTGCATGAAATCAAGTGCCAGCCTATCAGCATCTCATATTTTAAGTCTGTCAAACTACTGAATCAAATTTACCAGCACTCATAAAATCACTCGTACAAAGGATCCAAAGATCAAATGGATCAATGAAAAAATGATCTGTGAAATGTATATATGCTCATTGTACATTGAGATGATTGTACACAGCTCTGATGAGTAAAGGCCAAGTGTGCACATGCATAACCTCTTTGAGATGTCAGTGTAAGAAAACTGCACAGTAACAATGATGAGTAAAAGCCAGACTACTTAACTACTCTTTAATCTGTAGTTACTTATACAGTGAATTACATTTATATTTGTTTTACAATTCGTATAAACAGATTTGAGTTCACTTTTCTGCTTGTTTTGATGTCAATAAATAATGAAACAACTGCAAGGCTGTGCAAATTAACTTGTCATGAAATATCTTCTCTTCCATTTTACAACACCAGCTTGTATTTAAAGCTTCGAATGTAGCAAGAAATAATTAATTTAAAATTACACCATATGTTTGCTATCAACTTCTATTCAGCCTCTATGTCATCTGTGGTATTACATTGTTTTATACCACACAAAAAAAATGACAAGTCCTGAACTGAACATGATTTTTTCTGGTTTTGTTTTATCCTGTTAATTAATTTTCCTGAGGCAAATCTAAGAAAGTAAAATGTTATTTTAAAATAAGTTCATTTCCAAAGAAATATGGTAGATGCTAAAATAAAACATCATCTGTTTCTGTTTATACTCATTTTGCATTTTGATCAAACATTACTCTGACTGCTTTTTTAAGGTAATTGGGTTTTATACTACATGTTTTGCATCATATCACATGATATAAACACTGAATTTAGCTACTAATGTTATGAAGTCATGAATGCATTTTCATCTGTAAACAATGGCTTTTTTATCATGGGGGAACATTCAGCATCTGCTTCGTAACCATAAACCTCTGCATTGACTGAAAATTATGGAAACTATGGCTGTTAACCTTCTGACAGCATTTTCTTGATTTGTTTATATCTTCTTAATTTCTCCTTTGAAATCTAATAACATGATACTCATATGTTTCATATTAAAATGCTCAAATATCTTCATCACGACTTTCCAAAACCTCTGCAGCAACTTCAGCAGCTATAAACTCTCAGCATGCCATTTCACATGTGTCTCTGAATGAAGAATGTAGGGTTTCTGCCACTAAGGTCAGTCCTTAGTGATTTCCTTAGTGTCCATTGGGCAGTTTCAAACAGAATGTAGATGAAACACCAATGCACCCACATGTCACATATGATCTCACGATAAGGTGTGTCTGTAGATTCAGGAATTATTTGAACTGTATTTCTGTGCTGGATTAACACAAATGCAGAGGAACAAATATACAGTTTCCTTCAGAATGTTTTGACTGATTCTTTCCAAACTGTTTCTAGTTAGGCAATGTACTGCTTTTACAGTGGATAAGTCAAATATCATTAATGTGCATGAAGCATTTGGTGTCCCTAAGATTTATGTAAGTACAAGTAAGGCAGGGCAGACTGTAGAGATAGATGCTGTAGAATATCTCTACCCCTAAATTAAGTATGATCTCCTCAGATGGGGCTGTTTTGACTGCAGCATTGCCACTGCGCAGTGTCCTTGCAGAGTTCAGGCATTGTGATGACTGTATCAGCTTAACTTTCTTTTGTTGCAGCTGTACTGAGTCCTATACATCTACAGTAGTTTTTATGTCACAATAATTCCCACAATGACTTACATGAACCGGCCTTACAAATAATAATCACTAACAAATCCAATTTCTCATCAAAGGCACACAAATCAGCATTTTTAATCATAAATTACCAAAATATGTCAATATGTTTTCCTGTACTTTGGAATAAACATAACGCACATTGCCTTAAAACTCACATATAGTAGAAGCCAATAGGCACATAAATCCCACTAAAAACTATTTGAAGTGTGTGAGTATCAGGGTGAGGTGTGGGTTATTGTAATGGTATTTTCAAGTACAGATTACTGAGCTATTGTGATCTGATTCAATTCAAGTGATTTTTAATGTTACAAAACCTGTTTGTAGAAACATTAAGATAGGTATGGCAGAAGAAAATCAGTCACCTGACATAAGTGCATTTATAGGCATTTGATAATGAATGGAACTTATTTGTAGAACTGCAGAGAAGTCACTGTAGCTAATATTGTAGCTCACACAAGTGGTCATTGATCTCACATTTAGCAAAATGATCATATATATACATTTCCTGGCCAAAGGTTTGTAGACACCAGCTCATCCAATGTTTCTTCCAAAATCAAGAGTATTAAAATGCACGTCCTCCTTTTCTGCAGTATTGGTCAGTGCTTTTCTATGCAGATTATACAAGCTGTGTGTGTGTAGCTCTGTGTACTCCTGTGTCAGCAGTATGTGCACTAGCTGAATTCACTTATAATTGGGGTGTCCACCAACCTCTGGATATACAGTGTAAATGATGCAATATGCATGAGGAATTATTTGTTGCATGTTAAACCACATATGCTTAAAACATCTTTGCCTACAATCAAAAGAAGAAAAAAACAAGAAAACACTCTGTTGTTTGTTTTAATCAGTTTTCTTATGCTCAAAAATGCATGTCAGCCACTAAAGCTGAGCTAATGGGTTTGTGTTAATGTAATTAAGTTGGCAGATTTATTTCAAAAAGAATTCTTTGGTCAAATTAATCTTCTTAATTATTACTGAAAAATCTTTTATAATTAATGCTTTTGATTTCCATGAATAAGGATTTAAAATCAATTGCATATGAAAATATGAATTTGAAACTTTTCTTACCATTATAATGACAACATACATTAACAGACATGAGACAATATTGTACTAAAGCTATTC